>NC_143044.1:53280000-53527500 GCF_057628025.1 Oncorhynchus mykiss | reverse complement strand
TTAGGGTCAATCACACATGCAACACACACACATACTATTGTGCCCATTCACTCACACACACACAGACACACACACACACACACACACACACACACACACACACACACACACACACACACACACACACACACACACACACACACACACACAGGACATCTGTTTCAGATTTGATGTCCTGGGTGCTCCTTCTCATTGTGTATAGTTGTGAAGCTCCAGCTATCTGTTTAAGATGCCAGACCTTATTGATTCAAGCTGAATGCAGGGCCCTGGGTGTGTTACAGTCCTGTCAAAGATTACACTCTTTCCTTTGTCTTCAGAAATGAACACAAAAAAGGTTCTGTGGTTTCATTTCTTCCCTAGTCCTTTTTCAGTCCTATTCAGTCCCTGAGTCTCCATAGATTAAATATCAAGATAAGATCCCCCCCTCCGCCCACATCAGAAGTGTTACCACATACAATACCAAAGGGAACAGATTAAATGTCTCCCCTCTCTCTCTCCACAGATCCAGCCCTATGATAAGATAGCAGCGCTGCCCCTGCCGGACAGCCTGGCAGACAGTCTCAACAAGCTGGTGGTCGTCAAGTTGAATGGAGGCCTGGGGACCAGCATGGGCTGTAAAGGCCCCAAGAGCCTCATCAGCGTCCGCAACGAGAACACTTTCCTGGACCTCACCGTGCAGCAGATAGAGGTACCTGTCGTCAATATGTTGTTAGAATGTCATCAGCAGTCATAAACATGTCATAAGCAGTCATATACATGTCATGAGCAGTCATAGACATGTCATCAGCAGTCATATACATGTCATCAGCAGTCATATACATGTCATAAGCAGTCATAGACATGTCATAAGCAGTCATATACATGTCATGAGCAGTCATAGACATGTCATAAGCAGTCATAGACATGTCATCAGCAGTCATATACATGTCATCAGCAGTCATATACATGTCATGAGCAGTCATATACATGTCATCAGCAGTCATATACATGTCATCAGCAGTCATATACATGTCATCAGCAGTCATATACATGTCATGAGCAGTCATAAACATGTCATCAGCAGTCATATACATGTCATCAGCAGTCATATACATGTCATGAGCAGTCATATACATGTCATGAGCAGTCATATACATGTCATAAGCAGTCATAAACATGTCATCAGCAGTCATATACATGTCATAAGCAGTCATATACATGTCATAAGCAGTCATAAACATGTCATCAGCAGTCATAAACATGTCATCAGCAGTCATATACATGTCAGGAGCAGTCATAAACATGTCATCAGCAGTCATATACATGTCATCAGCAGTCATATACATGTCATGAGCAGTCATATACATGTCATGAGCAGTCATATACATGTCATAAGCAGTCATAAACATGTCATCAGCAGTCATATACATGTCATGAGCAGTCATATACATGTCATAAGCAGTCATAGACATGTCATGAGCAGTCATGGGCATATCTGGCTCCTGAGTGGTGCAGCGGACTGAGGCACTGCATCACAGCGGACTAAGGCACTCCATCTCAGCGGTCTGAGGCACTGTATCTCAGCGCACTGCGTCTCAGCGGACTGAGGGACTCCATCTCAGCGGACTGAGGCACTGCATCACAGCGGACTAAGGCACTCCATCTCAGCGGTCTGAGGCACTGTATCTCAGCGCACTGCGTCTCAGCGGACTGAGGGACTCCATCTCAGCGGACTGAGGGACTCCATCTCAGCGGACTAAGGCACTCCATCTCAGCGGACTGAGGGACTCCATCTCAGCGGACTGAGGGACTCCATCTCAGCGGACTGAGGGACTCCATCTCAGCGGTCTGAGGCACTCCATCTCAGCGGTCTGAGGGACTCCATCTCAGCGGACTGAGGGACTCCATCTCAGCGGACTGAGGCACTCCATCTCAGCGGTCTGAGGCACTCCATCTCAGCGGTCTGAGGCACTGCATCACAGCGGTCTGAGGCACTCCATCTCAGCGGTCTGAGGCACTGCATCACAGCGGTCTGAGGCACTCCATCTCAGCGGTCTGAGGCACTCCATCTCAGCGGTCTGAGGCACTCCATCTCAGCGGTCTGAGGCACTGCATCACAGCGGACTGAGGCACTGCATCACAGCGGTCTGAGGCACTGCAGCTCAGCGGTCTGAGGCACTGCATCACAGCGGTCTGAGGCACTCCATCTCAGCGGTCTGAGGCACTCCATCTCAGCGGTCTGAGGCACTCCATCTCAGCGGTCTGAGGCACTGCATCACAGCGGACTGAGGCACTGCATCACAGCGGTCTGAGGCACTGCAGCTCAGCGGTCTGAGGCACTGCATCACAGCGGTCTGAGGCACTGCATCACAGCGGACTGAGGCACTGCATCACAGCGGACTTAGGCACTCCATCTCAGCGGTCTTAGGCATTGCATCACAGCAAACTGAGGCACTGCATCACAGCGGACTAAGGCACTCCATCTCAGCGGTCTGAGGCACTGTATCTCAGCGCACTGCGTCTCAACAGACTGAGGGACTCCATCTCAGCGGACTGAGGCACTGCATCTTAGTGCTTGAGGCGTCCCTAATGACTCTGGTTCGATTCCAGGCTGCATGGTTGGGCAGCCTGCATGGTTCGATTCCAGTTGTCATAACTGTCATTATATCATTATAACTCATAATAACTTGTTATAACAGATACAGTGGGGCAAAAAAGTATTTAGTCAGCCACCAATTGTGCAAGTTCTCCCATTTAAAAATATGAGAGAGGCCTGTAATTTTCATAATACGTACACTTCAACTATGACAGACAAAATGATTTAAAAAATCCAGAAAATCACATTGTAGGATTTTTAATGAATTTATTTGCAAATTATGGTGGAAAATAAGTATTTGGTCACCTACAAACAAGCAAGATTTGTCCCCCTGCTTAAGCCAGTACATGTCCAGGCCCGTCTGAAGTTTGCTAGAAAGCATTTGGATGATCCAGAAGAAGATTGGGAGAATGTCATATGGTCAGATGAAACTAAAATATTACTTTTTGGTAAAAACTCAACTCGTCGTGTTTGGAGGACAAAGAATGCTGAGTTGCATCCAAAGAACACCATACCTACTGTGAAGCATGGGGGTGGAAACATCATGCTTTGGGGCTGTTTTTCTGCAAAGGGACCAGGACGACTGATCCGTGTAAAGGAAAGAATGAGTGGGGCCATGTATCGTGAGATTTTGAGTGAAAACCTCCTTCCATCAGCAAGGGCATTGAAGATGAAACGTGGCTGGGTCTTTCAGCATGACAATGATCACACACACACACACACACACACACACACACACACACACACACACACAGAGAGAGAGATGACTGAGAACCTTTACTCAGGGGACAGGGCAGAGGTGGGAGTTGGTGAACATTAATGTGAGTTGGTATCCATTTTCTCCCTAAATGGCCTGATTCACAGTGGAGGTAATATGCCTATATCTGGAGGGTAAAATGATTGTCCCAGAACCACTGGGATGTGAGACAGACACAGGACACAGTGTGTGGAGGTGGGGAGAGTGTTCATGATGTGGATGTTGATGAAGGCAGCCCCCCCCCCCCCCCCCCCACACACACCTCTCTGATTCAGAGCGGGTTGGGATACATGTGGAAGACATATTTCAGTTGAATACTTTCAGTTGTTCCCTTTTCCTTTCCCTTTGCTTGCAGCCGTTACACAACACACACAGATACACACATATACAGACAACCACACACACGTCCGCAAACAAATACCGCCTCTCTCTGGCTCTGACACACACACACCTCTCAGTTCCAGCACACTGCGCTCTCTGTCCCCTCTCTGCCTGGCCAAACCCACAGACCTGCCCCATAGAATAACAGCTCTCCTTTCAGTCAGACTGCCTGAAGACATTAGAGAGCTTCACACAGACCCTCAGCTGATCTTATAATATACTAAATATAATGATCATGCTGTTTAATCTACTTGAGAGATACATAATACAACATTTGTAATGTCTTTATTCTTTTGGAACTTCTGTGAGCGTAATGTTTACTGTTCATTTTACTTTTGTATATTCTCTACTTCACTTGCTTTGGCAATGTTAACATATGTTTCCCATGCCAATAAAGCCCCTTGGGGAGTGAGGGAGGGAGGGAGAGAGGGAGAGAGGGAGAGAGGGAGAGAGGGAGAGAGGGAGAGAGAGAGAGGGAGAGAGGGAGAGAGAGAGAGAGAGAGAGAGAGAGAGAGAGAGAGAGAGAGAGAGGGAGGGAGGGAGAGAGAGAGAGAAAGAGAGAGAGAGAGAGAGAGAGAGAGGGAGAGGGAGAGAGGGAGAGGGAGAGAGAGCATGTGCTTGTAATTTGGAGAGAGGGTGAGGGAGAGAAGGGCGGTTTTCTTAATCCACAGGACCTCTTTATCCCTCCTCTCTAGCCTGCTGACCTTTCAACTCTGTCCTGGGGTCCTCTGAGGAAATGGGAGTTCATAACTTCCCAAAATTCATAAAACGAAACTTAAAATGGTTGCACTAAATCTAAACAAACATCCTACAGTGGAATAGATCCTGTTACGCCAGTCAGACAGCGTGTGATTTCCTGATAGTTACGTTGTGTCATATCCTGGTAGTTACATTGGTTGGTAGTGGAGCTGAACTTCACACGACCCACCCACCTCTCCTAGGACAGTCCCACCCTTAATGACCTCATAAAGCCGAGACGAACCTCGACCAGCCTGGTTACTTCATAAACTCCACCACACACCCACACAGTTTTTTTAACAGTTTACCGTAACAACCCCTCCCTCGTTAAAGTCTGGACTCTAGAGTCTTCGGGCTTGTTCAGCATTGCAGCCGACTGGGCAGCCAGACTGCCGACTAACTGAGCTACAAATCACCTTGCATCATAAATAACTACTCATTATGATTTGTCAATCAGTCAGTCACAATGCATCTCGGATTTGATGCTCTCCAACACTGCCATTGCATTAGCTCCAAACAGCCTGTCACTTGGTTTGCTGTGGCCAGTATGCCCACCAAGCACTCCTTTCACCTGTTCTCAATCCAATATGGCCGCCAAGCACTCCTTTCACCTGTTCTCAATCCAATATGGCCGCCAAGCACTCCTTTCACCTGTTCTCAATCCAATATGGCCGCCAAGCACTCCTTTCACCTGTTCTCAATCCAATATGGCCGCCAAGCACTCCTTTCACCTGTTCCCAATCCAATATGGCCGCCAAGCCCTCCTTTCACCTGTTCTCAATCCAATATGGCCGCCAAGCACTCCTTTCACCTGTTCTCAATCCAATATGGCCGCCAAGCACTCCTTTCACCTGTTCTCAATCCAATATGGCCGCCAAGCACTCCTTTCACCTGTTCTCAATCCAATATGGCCGCCAAGCACTCCTTTCACCTGTTCTCAATCCAATATGGCCGCCAAGCACTCCTTTCACCTGTTCTCAATCCAATATGGCCGCCAAGCCCTCCTTTCACCTGTTCTCAATCCAATATGGCCGCCAAGCACTCCTTTCACCTGTTCTCAATCCAATATGGCCGCCAAGCACTCCTTTCACCTGTTCTCAATCCAATATGGCCGCCAAGCACTCCTTTCACCTGTTCTTAATCCAATATCTTTTTCCCTCAGCACTTGAACAAGAAGTACAACACAGACGTTCCTCTGGTCCTGATGAACTCCTTCAACACGGATGAAGACACCAAGAAGATCCTTCAGAAATACACACACCACCGTGTCAAGATACACACCTTCAACCAGAGCAGGTAACACACGCACCGCAGTATGTCTCATATCTTGCTTGATCAGAATATATGAGACATACTGGACATAAAACTGGAAATCCTGTCTGTAGCTGTAATGAATGGACTCTAAAGACTTAGAGGAAAAATCCACCCAAAACCACTAATTCCTTTCATTTACAGTGTTAAATCACACTAACATGTGTGAGAAAAGTATCTAAACTTGTGAGTATTTAAATATGTAATTTTGCCGTTATAATAAGGTTGGTAGCAACATGGAAAATCATTGTGGAAATCTGTTGCAGTTCAAATCAACTACAAAGTCCACAATGCAACGCTCTCTCTATGGGCTGGCTGGCTAGCTAGCAAGGAAACTTAGCTACACACAATAATACCAAAGACAATATCAGCATGTAGAGTAGATAGTTAGCTGTAAAATTGCCTAAATAAAATGGCACTATCAATTGTGACCCATCACCTGGAATCAGTCCTATGTAGCAACATTTGAAATTGTTTTTTATTTACATTGGATAAAAGTAGAGACTGGGCTAGAAAATGGTATATCATACCAATACCAATACAGACATTGTCATTGCTGTAGTATGAATCTGCAGGTAGCTAAAGCTAACCAACTAGGTTCAATGTTAGCTAGCTAACATTAGGCTATAACTAGCAATGCAAATGGATTTCTGATTCAAATAATATTACTGCACAGATTATACATGTAACGTTAGATAGCGAGCCAGCATGATAACGTTCACTAGCTAGCAAACAGAATGCTTTAATTTGCAATGAAAACAACTTTCTGACAAAATTAGAAACTTTGAATATCAGAAATTGTAGCTAAACTCTTAACGGTATACACTAATGAACGCTTCACGGTAGACCGGAACCATGTATCTCAGTTTTTTGTTAGTAGCTTGTACATCTTGTTTGTCAGCGTTGTGTCAAGTCACTCCGGTTCACACAGACCGTGGTGTATGCAGAAACTGACCTGTCGATAGCGCCTGCTAAAGTCAGGCCATTAAAGAGAAAAGTAGCTCAACTTTTGTAGTTCTCCATGGCTAACATTATATCTTTCAAAAACGCTACAGAAGAAAGGACGATCAACATATACAGTATTGAGCAGCTCACGTTATAGACAGAAGTCTGCTATATGGCAGACCAATCCAAACTCATCTCCCGGCATGTCCAGCCCATTCATTATGTCAGCCAATCATGGCTACCAGTTAGGTTCCTGTCTTTTTCCGTGGCTAAACCAACTAGGCTCATAATTTAACAATTTTATTCATATTTACAGATGGAATACAAGTTTGTTATTAATGCAAATCAAATCAAATCAAATGTATTTATATAGCCCTTCGTACATCAGCTGATATCTCAAAGTGCTGTACAGAAACCCAGCCTAAAACCCCAAACAGCAAGCAAAGCAGGTGCAGAAGCACGGTGGCTAGGAAAAACTCCCTAGAAAGGCCAAAACCTAGGAAGAAACCTAGAGAGGAACCAGGCTATGAGGGGTGGTCAGTCCTCTTCTGGCTGTGCCGGGTGGAGATTATAACAGAACATGGCCAAGATGTTCAAATGTTCATAAATGACCAGCATGGTCAAATAATAATAATCACAGGCAGAACAGTTGAAACTGGAGCAGCAGCATGGCCAGGTGGACTGGGGACAGCAAGGAGTCATCATGTCAGGTAGTCCTGAGGCATGGTTCTAGAGCTCAGGGCCTCCGAGAGAGAGAAAGAAAGAGAGAAAGAGAGAATTAGAGAGAGCATACTTAAATTCACACAGGACACCGGATAAGACAGGAGAAATACTCCAGATATAACAGACTGACCCTAGCCCCCTGACACATAAACTACTGCAGCATAAATACTGGAGGCTGAGACCGGAGGGGTCAGGAGACACTGTGGCCCCATCCGAGGAGACCCCCGGACAGGGCCAAACAGGAAGGATATAACCCCAATCACTTTGCCAAAGCACAGCCCCCACACCACTAGATGGATATCTTCAACCACCAACTTACCATCCTGAGACAAGGCAGAGTATAGCCCACAAAGATCTCCGCTACGGCACAACCCAAGGGGGGGCGCCAACCCAGACGGGAAGATCACATCAGTGACTCAACCCACTCAAGTGACGCACCCCTCCTAGGGACGGTATGAAAGAGCCCCAGTAAGCCAGTGACTCAGCCCCTGTAATAGGGTTAGAGGCAGAGAATCCCAGTGGAAAGAGGGGAACCGGCCAGGCAGAGACAGCAAGGGCGGTTCGTTGCTCCAGAGCCTTTCCGTTCACCTTCCCACTCCTGGGCCAGACTACACTCAATCATATGAACCACTGAAGAGATGAGTCTTCAGTAAAGACTTAAAGGTTGAGACCGAGTTTGCGTCTCTCACATGGGTAGGCAGACCATTCCATAAAAATGGAGCTCTATAGGAGAAAGCCCTGCCTCCAGCTGTTTGCTTAGAAATTCTAGGGACAATTAGGAGGCCTGCGTCTTGTGACCGTAGCGTACGTGTAGGTATGTACGGCAGGACCAAATCAGAGAGATAGTTAGGAGCAAACCCATGTAATGCTTTGTAGGTTAGCAGTAAAACCTTGAAATCAGCCCTAGCCTTAACAGGAAGCCAGTGTAGGGAGGCTAGCACTGGAGTAATATGATCACATTTTTTGGTTCTAGTCAGGATTCTAGCAGTCGTATTTAGCACTAACTGAAGTTTATTTAGTGCTTTATCCGGGTAGCTGGAAAGTAGAGCATTGCAGTAGTCTAACCTAGAAGTGACAAAAGCATGGATACATTTTTCTGCATCATTTTTGGACAGAAAGTTTCTGATTTTTGCAATGTTACGTAGATGGGAAAAAAGCTGTCCTTGAAACAGTCTTGATATGTACTTCAAAAGAGAGATCAGGGTCCAGAGTAACGCCGAGGTCCTTCACAGTTTTATTTGAGACGACTGTACAACCATTAAGTGCACATGGAAGTTCACATGTTCCAGAAGGCATTTCTGCCATGCTACATCATTGGGCTCCACGGTGCATTCTGGGAAATTCCTGGGCAAGGAGCGCTCTCCTTCAAGGAGTGAATGGGATTCTATTGGGCGCTAGCTCAAAAACCCAACTTTAGCACCAATTTCATCAACCAGAAGTACAACATTACAATACTTTTCAGATATGTGAGATAATTCACTTGCTATCTGTAATATCATATAGCTTTAGAATCGTGACATTATGTACTTTTGAGGGAAATTGGCAAGTTTCTTGATATATACACTGACTTTGAAGCGATTGCGTTACAATTAGCTTAGAAACAGCGTGACGCAGCATGACGACGAGAATGTGATTTGTCACAGTCTGCTGGGTGGGGCGTTATATTTTCCTTCATTCATCTTCTTTCTATAGTATCTCAGGCAACAGCACCATGCAATGCACCCTGGGATAAAGAGGCAGACAAACAGGAAAAATGTGCTACATAGACCCTCTGTTAAATGACACATTTCTCGAGGTAGGAATATCCCAAAAATATAATCATAAGTCTTATTTGAGAGAAGACATTCTCCGGAGTTATGACATCGTCCAGTATTGAAATCTGATGTGTATGAGAGACGTTTTGGTGATCTAAAAGTCATTTTCCTGTTAACTTCCAGTGTAGTCAGAGCGACTTTATCACAGTGCTACGTCATAGCGGCCGGAGGTCCGCCTGCTTCAACGCCAATAACTCAGATACACGTGAAAACAGGATTTGACCCGGAGAATCCATAGAACATCCCTCAGAGATGCACAAAAACAATATAACTTTCAACATGGGTGAACCTTTCCTTTTAAGCAGTGGACTGTCTGTTGAATTGGACTGTAGACTAAAAGGCTTGTTGTGTTAATATTTTATCAGCCTCCTCAAGGAGGGCTTTACCTCAGAAGCTCCTACGCCTTTGGAATACAATCAAACACAAAGTGAGGATCAAGCTGGAGTGTGTCAAAAAGCCTGGTCAGATGACAACTTAATCCTCTTTTAATGAGGCCCCTTCCCTCTCCTCTCCTCCCCCTTCCTTCCTTCCCTCTCCTCTCCTTTCTTCCGCTTCTTTCCTCTGCCTTCCCTCTCCTCTTCTCTTCTCTCATCTGTGCCCTCTTATCCATGCCAGAACTGTCTTCCCCCTTCCCTCTCCTCCCCCTTCCCTCTCCTCCCCTTCCCTCTCCTGCCCTTCCCTCTCCTCCCCCTTCCCTCTCCTCCCCCTTCCCTCTCCTCCCCTTCCCTTCCCTCTCCTCTCCTCCCCCTTCCCTCTCCTCCCCTTCCCTCTCCTCTCCTCTCCTCCCCCTTCCCTCTCCTCCCCCTTCCCTCTCCTCCCCTTCCCTCTCCTCCCCCTTCCCTCTCCTCTCCTGCCCACTCCTCTCCTCTGCTCTCCTCTCCTCTTCTCCAAGCTGTTCCCCCTAAGCTGCTCCAGTGTGTACAGCTCCCCTCGGACTGCCATGCAGAAGAAATATGAGCCTTCTAGAGTTTTCCCCTTTAGTTAACACTATCAACGTTTCCCTTTACTGTGGGAGTTAAGGTCGAATCACTGCAATATTAGACACTTTCAATGCAACATACCGAAACTAAACTAACTATGCAAAACAAAATATGCAAGAGATGTTGTTATAGGCAGAACGCATCCGAGTAGGATTCTGTTGCATTGACAGGCTGTACTCAGGCTGTACTCTACACAGACCAGTGAGCCATAACCCCTCACCCCCTAGCAAGACCATCCTCCCCTCTCATGGCCAGACAGACAGATCTCAGGTCATCCTCCCCTCTCATAGCCAGACAGACAGACCGATCTCAGGTCATCCTCCCCTCTCATAGCCAGACAGACAGACAGATCTCAGGTCATCCTCCCCTCTCATAGCCAGACAGACAGACAGATCTCAGGTCATCCTCCCCTCTCATGGCCAGACAGACAGACATATCTCAGGTAATCCTCCCCTCTTATGGCCAGACAGACTGACAGATCTCAGGTAATTCTCCCCTCTCATGGCCAGACTGACAGATCTTAGGTATTCCTCCCCTCTCATGGCCAGACAGACAGACAGATCTCAGGTCATCCCCCCCTCTCATGGCCAGACAGACAGACATATCTCAGGTAATCCTCCCCTCTCATGGCCAGACAGACAGACAGATCTCAGGTCATCCTCCCCTCTCAATGCCAGACAGACAGACATATCTCAGGTAATCCTCCCCTCTCATGGACAGACAGACAGACAGACAGACAGACAGACAGACAGACAGACAGACAGACAGACAGATCTCAAGTAATTCTCCCCTCTCATGGCCAGACAGACAGATCTTAGGTCATCCTCCCCTCTCATGGCCAGACAGACAGACATATCTCAGGTAATCCTCCCCTCTCATGGACAGACAGACAGACAGACAGACAGACAGACAGACAGACAGAGACCAGACAGATCTCAGGTCATCCTCAGCTCTGTAAAGAGACGTTAAACGTTCTCCTTCCTAATCTGCTCTTATCAGCTGATAAACGTTAAGTGATGACGGCTCCTCTGTTCAGTTGGTCTTCCCGTCATTGACCCATTCCTAACAGGATTCACATGATTTAAAAGTAAAACATGAAACCTGGAAGTAGCCTACAACTGGGTTATTTAACTAAGTTAATTCACCCTCTCTCTCCTCTCCCGCCCTCCTGCCCTCTGTCCCAGGTACCCCCGTGTTAATAAAGAGTCCCTCCTGCCCTCTGTCCCAGGTACCCCCGTATTAATAAAGAGTCCCTCCTGCCCTCTGTCCCAGGTACCCCCGTGTTAATAAAGAGTCCCTCCTGCCCTCTGTCCCAGGTACCCCCGTGTTAATAAAGAGTCCCTCCTGCCCTCTGTCCCAGGTACCCCCGTATTAATAAAGAGTCCCTCCTGCCCTCTGTCCCAGGTACCCCCGTATTAATAAAGAGTCCCTCCTGCCCTCTGTCACAGGTACCCCCGTATTAACAAAGAGTCCCTCCTGCCTGTGGCCACAGACATTGGTATGACGGGTGAGAACGCTGACGTGTGGTACCCTCCTGGCCACGGGGACATCTACGCCAGCTTCTACAACTCTGGTCTGCTGGATCAGCTCATCACAGAGGGCAAGGTACACACACACACACACACACACACACACACACACACACACAAACATCCTGTGGCGGACTGCCATGGCATGGAATAGTCCCCGCGATATGCAACTTTTCAGGGAAGTCAGGAACCAGTACATGCAGTCAGTCAGGAAAGCAAAGGCTATTTCTAACAGAAATTTGCATCCTGTAGCTCTAACTCCAAAAAGTTCTGGGACACCAAAGTCCATGAAGAACAAGAGCACCTCCTCCCAGCTGCCCACTGCACTGAGGCTAGGTAACACGGTCACCACCGATAAATCCATGATAATCGAACATTTCAACAAGCATTTCTCAACGGCTGGCCATGCTTTCCTCCTGGCTACTCCAACCCCGGCCAACAGCTCCGCCCCCCCCCGCAGCTACTTGCCCGAGCCTCCCCAGCTTCTCCTTCACCCAAATCCAGATAGCAGATGTTCTGAAAGAGCTGCAAAACCTGGACCAGTACAAATCAACTGGGCTAGACAATCTGGACCCTCTCTTTCTAAAACTATCCGCCGCCATTGTTGCATCCCCTATTACCAGCCTGTTCAACCTCTCTTTCGTATCGTCCAAGATCACTAAAGATTGGAAAGCTGCCGCGATCATCCCCCTCTTCAAAAGGGGTGACACTCTAGACCCAAACTGTTATAGACCTATATCCATCCTGCCCTGTCTTTCTAAAGTCTTCGAAAGCCTAGTTAATAAACAGATCACTGACCATTTCGAATCCCACCGTACCTTCTCCACCGTGCAATCCGGTTTCTGAGCTGGTCACGGGTGCACCTCAGCCACGCTCAAGGTACAAAACGATATCATAACCTCCATCGATAAAAGACAGTACTGTGCAGCCGTCTTCATCGTCCTGGCCAAGGCCTTCAACTCTGTCAATCACCATATTCTTATCGGCAGACTCAATAGCCTTGGTTTCTCAAATGACTGCCTCGCCTGGTTCACCAACTTCTTCCCAGACTGTGTGTTCAGTTCAGTGTGTTCAGTGTGTCCTGTTGTGTCCTGTTGTCCGGACCTCTGCCAGTCTCTATGGGCGTATCACAAGGTTCAATTCTCGGGCCAACTCTTTTCTCTGTATATATCAACAATGTCGCTCTTGCTCTCAGGGTGATTCCCTGACCCACTTCTACGCAGACGACACCATTCTGTATACATCTGGCCCTTCTTTGGACACTATGTTAACTAACCTCCAGACGAGCTTCAATGCCATACAACACTCCTTCCGTGTCCTCCAACTGCTCTTAAATGCTAGTAAAACCAAATGCATGCTTTTCAACCGTTCACTGCCCGCACCGACCCGCCCGACTAGCATCACTACTCTGGACGGTTCTGACATAGAATATGTGGACAACTACAAATACCTATGTGTCTGGCTAGACTGTAAACTCTCCCTCCAGACGGCTTTCTATTTCAATTTCACAACAAAGCCTCCTTCACTCGGCAGGGTGGCCTAGTGGTTAGAGCGTTGGACTAGTAACCGAAAGGTTGCAAGTTCATATCCCAGAGCTGACAAGGTCGTTCTGCCCCTGAACTGTGGTTCTGCCCCTGAACAGGCAGTTAACCCACTGTTCCTAGGCCGTCATTGAAAATAAGAATTTGTTCTTAACTGACTTGCCTGGTTAAATAAAAAAATGTAATTAAAAAAGTTAACCACCCTATCTGCAGCACTGACCACTTTTTAAAGAAAATAGTTCTTTTATTTATACAATTTGTAAATTATATTAAATAATTCAGCCGTCGCTGCTATTGATACTGTGTTTCTTCTCTTGTGTAAAATGTTCATTCCATAACGTTGTAAAACCACAGCAAAGTCAAACAATCGAGTTCCAAGGCACCAATATACCACAGGAGGTTGGTGGCACATTAATCGGGGAGGAAGGGCTCGTGGTAATGGCTGGAGCAGAATCATTGGAACGGTATCAAATGGTTTCCATGGTTTCCAGGTGTTTGGTGCCATTCCATTTGCTCCGTTCCGGTCGTTATTACGAGCCGTTCTCTCCTCAGCAGCATCCTGTGAAATATACCAGTATACCAAACCTTAGGAACACTTTCCTAATATTGATTGAGTTGCACCCCAGGAAGACTAGCTGCTTTCGCAACAGCTAATGGGGATCCTGATAAAATACCCCCTCCCCTCTTCAGGAGTACATCTTTGTGGATCCTAATAAAATCCCCCCCCCCCTCTTCAGGAGTACATCTTTGTGGATCCTAATAAAATTCCCCCCCCCCCCTCTTCAGGAGTACATCTTTGTGTCTAACATTGATAACCTGGGTGCTACGGTGGACCTGAACATTCTGCATCACCTGGTGAGCCAGCCCAACGGGAAACGCTGTGAGTTCATCATGGAGGTCACCGACAAGACCCGCGCTGACGTCAAGGTGGGTGGCAGGAGGAGGGAGGCGGCGGCCATGTTGTGGTCTCTGTTAGTGGTTTATTCTGTCTTCTTTATTCACCTCTCACTATTAACACTTTCTCATCATTTTATTCACACTTTATAAACAGTTCATTCAATTGTTTGTTAATTCATTAATGTGGAATTGGTATATCTTTTTTTTTTTTTTACTTTTAAATTAATTATATATAGCCATTTATTTTTAAAGAATATAACGTATAAATAAATAATGAGCTTTAGTTAAACTGTACTACCCCATCAGAACCCAAAATAACCTCTTTCTCTCTCTCTCTGTCTCTCTCTGTCTTTCTCTGTCTCTCTCTGTCTCTCTCTGTCTCTCTCTGTCTCTGTCTCTCTGTCTCTCTGTCTCTGTCTTTCTCTGTCTCTGTGTCTCTGTCTCTGTGTCTCTCTGTCTGTCTCTTTCTCTGTCTTTCTCTCTCTGTCTCTGTCTCTCTGTGTTTCTGTCTCTGTCTCTGTGTCTCTGTCTCTGTCTCTCTGTGTCTCTGTCTCTGCCTCTCTGTGTCTCTGTCTCTCTGTGTCTGTGTCTCTGTCTCTGTGTCTCTGTCTCTGTCTCTCTCTGTCTCTGTCTCTCTGTCTCTCCAGGGCGGTACTCTTATTCAGTATGATAACAAGCTGCGTCTGCTGGAGATAGCCCAGGTCCCCAAGGCCCATGTAGATGAGTTCAAATCAGTCACCAAGTTTAAGATCTTCAACACCAACAACCTGTGGATCTCTCTGGGCGCCATCAAGAGGCTGCAGGAGCAGAAAGCCATGGACATGGAGATCATCGTTAACCCCAAGGTGAGAGACCAGACGGGCAGGCACACACACACACACACACACACACACACACACACACACACACACATACACATACACATACACATACACATACACACACACACACCGTGCAGGTTGTGCATAGGTCAACACACACACACAAAAACCACTTAGCTCGGTACAGTTTGATGCTGTTTCGGTCAAGGCAGTCCAGCTCAGGTCAGACCAGCTGAATGTATATATTCTGTCTCAGATTAATAGAATCGACTGAGCTCCTTATCCATATGTTGGATCCACCAAATGGTTAATAGTCAAAATCAAATGTTATTTGTCACATACACATGGTTAGCAGATGTTAATGCGAGTGTTGCGAAATGCTTGTGCTTCTAGTTTTGACAATGCAGTAATAACCAACGAGCAATCTAACTAACAATTTCACAACAGTTACCTTATACACACAAGTGTAAAGGGATGAAGAATATGTACATACAGATATATGAATGAGTGATGGTACAGAACGACATAGGCAAGATGCAGTAGATGGTATAGAGTACAGTATATAGATATGAGATGAGTAATGTAGGGTATGTAAACATATAAAAGTGGCATTGTTTAAAGTGGCTAGTGATACATGTATTACATAAAGATGGCAAGATGTAGTAGATGGTATAGGGTACAGTATATACATATGAGATGAGAAATGTAGGGTATGTAACCATTATATTAAGTGGCATTGTTTAAAGTGACTAGTGATACATTTTTTACATCATTTTTTCCATTATTAATGTGGCTGGAGTTGAGTCAGTATGTTGAAAGCAGCCCCTCAATGTTAGTGGTGGCTGTTTAACAGTCTGATGGCCTTGAGATAGAAGCTGTTTTTCAGTCTCTCGGTCCCAGCTTTGATGCACCTGTACTGACCTCGCCTTCTGGATGATAGCGGGGTGAACAGGCAGTGGCTCGGGTGGTTGTCGTCCTTGATGATCTTTTTGGCCTTCCTATGACATCGGGTGGTGTAGGTGTCCTGGAGGGCAGGTAGTTTGCCCCCGGTGATGCGTTGTGCAGACCTCACTACCCTCTGGAGAGCCTTACAGTTGTGGGCGGAGCAGTTGCCGTACCAGGCGGTGATACAGCCCGACAGGATGCTCTCGATTGTGCATCTGTAAAAGTCTAATTTCAACAGCTGACAATATTGAATAAATCAACTGTAAACTTGTCAATGAGGAGGCAGAGAGACGTGGTGCACAATTCCTCTTCAGTTACACTCCGACTCAAAACACCTGCTCTGTTCCCACACCTCTCATCCCGTAAAGTAGGAACAAGTTAAGTATTTGGTCCCATATTCATAACACGCAATGACTACACTAAGCTTTGTGCCCAATAGAAATGAATGGTAAATAATGTATTGTGTCATTTTGGAGTCACTTTTATTGTAAATAAGAACATAATATGTTTCTAAGCACTTCTACATTAATGTGGATGCTACCATGATTACAGATAGTCCTGAATTAATCATGAATAATGATGAGTGAGAAAGTTACAGATGCACAAATATCATACCCTCCCAAAAATGTTAACCTCCCCTGTTATTGTAATGGTGAAATGTTAGCATGTCTTGGGGGTATGCTAACCTCCCCTGTTATTGTAATGGTGAGATGTTAGCATGTCTTGGGGGTATGCTAACCTCCCCTGTTATTGTAAGGCTGAGAGGTTAGCATGTCTTGGGGGTATGCTAACCTCCCCTGTTATTGTAAGGCTGAGATGTTAGCATGTCTTGGAGGTATGCTAACCTCCCCTGATATTGTAAGGCTGAGATGTTAGCATGTCTTGGGGGGTATGCTAACCTCCCCTGTTATTGTAATGGTGAGGTGTTAGCATGTCTTAGGGGTATGCTAACCTCACCTGCTATTGTAAGGCTGAGAGGTTAGCATGTCTTGGGGGTATGCTAACCTCCCCTGTTATTGTAAGGCTGAGATGTTAGCATGTCTTGGGGGTATGCTAACCTCCCCTGTTATTGTAATGGTGAGGTGTTAGCAAGTCTTAGGGGTATGCTAACCTCCCCTGTTATTGTAAGGCTGAGATGTTAGCATGTCTTGGGGTTGTGATATTTATGCGTCCGTAAACTTTCTCACTCATCATTATTTATCAAATACCCTCAAATGAAAGCTGACAGTCGGCACTTTAACCTCGTAGTCACTGTATCATTTCCAATCCAAAGTGCTGGAGTACAGAGACAAAACAACAAAACATTTGTCACTGTCCCAGAACTATTGGAGCTCCCTGTATATATAGCAAAGTGCTGCCTATAGAGGGACACCACCACGCCGTTCCAGAGGACATCCCTCCTCAATAAATGATGTCCTGCAGTCTCACTAAAGCCCAGAGGACAGCCCTCCTCAATAAATGATGTCCTACAGTCTCACTAAAGCCCAGAGGACATCCCTCCTCAATAAATGATGTCCTACAGTCTCACTAAAGCCCAGAGGACATCCCTCCTCAATAAATGATGTCCTACAGTCTCACTAAAGCCCAGAGGACAACCCTCCTCAATAAATGATGTCCTGCAGTCTCACTAAAGCCCAGAGGACAACCCTTCTCCATAAATGATGTCCTGCAGTCTCACTAAAGCCCAGAGGACAACCCTCCTCAATAAATGATGTCCTACAGTCTCACTAAAGCCCAGAGGGCAGCCCTCCTCAATAAATGATGTCCTACAGTCTCACTAAAGCCCAGAGGGCAGCCCTCCTCAATAAATGATGTCCTACAGTCTCACTAAAGCCCAGAGGACAACCCTCCTCAATAAATGATGTCCTACAGTCTCACTAAAGCCCAGAGGACAACCCTCCTCAATAAATGATGTCCTACAGTCTCACTAAAGCCCAGAGGACAACCCTCCTCAATAAATGATGTCCTACAGTCTCACTAAAGCCCAGAGGACAACCCTCCTCAATAAATGATGTCCTACAGTCTCACTAAAGCCCAGAGGACAACCCTCCTCAATAAATGATGTCCTACAGTCTCACTAAAGCCCAGAGGACAACCCTCCTCAATAAATGATGTCCTACAGTCTCACTAAAGCCCAGAGGACAACCCTCCTCAATAAATGATGTCCTACAGTCTCACTAAAGCCCAGAGGACAGCCCTCCTCAATAAACGATGTCCTGCAGTCTCACTAAAGCCCAGAGGACAACCCTCCTCAATAAATGATGTCCTGCAGTCTCACTAAAGCTCACATTCTAAAACCTCTTTACTGCAGATAAAGAGTGTTTGTGTGGATGGGTGTGTGAGTCTGCATGTGGGCAGGGGTGGGGGGGGGGGGGGGGGGGGTTGTGAGTCTGCATGTGGGCAGGGGTGGGTGGGGGGTGTGTGAGTCTGCATGTGGGCATGGGGGGGGTGGGTGAGTCTGCATGGGGGGGGGGGGGGGGGGGTGTGCATGGCTGTATTATCTAAGATTACACTTCTCATTCAAAGTGAATCGATTGAGTGCTCTACGATAATGATGGCTGGTCGACGAATCACGATCAAATGATTCGTTGAGAGCCACGAGACAAAAGTACAAAGATCTTTTAAAGCCAAGATACACCCCTTTAAACCTACAATGACAAACAACAGATATATAGGACGGGTCACAAGGTTAAGATCTGTATGAAAGATATCTATAATTCATAGCAGACAGTATCTGCTGTGTCAACAGTTTTCATTGTATAGACCAGTGTCTGGCCCTCCTACTCCAAACTGGAACCATCGCTTCCTGGTACGGTATAGAACAGAAACATTAACTCATGCTCTGGAATGTTCTTTACAGAGTTACAGAGTGACTCTGCCCTGAGACATTACAGAGTGGCTCTGCCCTGAGACATTACAGAGTGGAGCTACCCTGAGACATTACAGAGTGGAGCTGCCCTGAGACATTACAGAGGGGGCCTCACTGAGACATTACAGAGTGGCTCTGCCCTGAGACATTACAGAGTGGCTCTGCCCTGAGACATTACAGAGGGGGCCTCACTGAGACATTACAGAGTGGAGCTGCCCTGAGACATTACAGAGGGGGCCTCACTGAGACATTACAGAGTGGAGCTGCCCTGAGACATTACAGAGTGGAGCTGCCCTGAGACATTACAGAGTGGAGCTGCCCTGAGACATTACAGAGTAGAGCTGCCCTGAGACATTACAGAGTGGCTCTGCCCTGAGACATTACAGAGTGGCTCTGCCCTGAGACATTACAGAGTGGAGCTGCCCTGAGACATTACAGAGTGGAGCTGCCCTGAGACATTACAGAGTGGAGCTGCCCTGAGACATTACAGAGTGGAGCTGCCCTGAGACATTACAGAGTGGAGCTGCCCTGAGACATTACAGAGTAGAGCTGCCCTGAGACATTACAGAGTGGCTCTGCCCTGAGACATTACAGAGTGGCTCTGCCCTGAGACATTACAGAGTGGAGCTGCCCTGAGACGTTAAAGAGTGGCTCTGCCCTGAGACATTACAGAGTGGAGCTGCCCTGAGACATTACAGAGTGACTCTGCCCTGAGACATTACAGAGTGGAGCTGTCCTGAGACATTACAGAGTGGAGCTGTCCTGAGACATTACAGAGTGGCTCTGCCCTGAGACATTACAGAGTGGAGCTGTCCTGAGACATTACAGAGTGGAGCTGTCCTGAGACATTACAGAGTGGAGCTGTCCTGAGACATTACAGAGTGGAGCTGTCCTGAGACATTACAGAGTGGAGCTGTCCTGAGACATTACAGAGTGGAGCTGTCCTGAGACATTACAGAGTGGTTCTGTCCTGAGACATTACAGAGTGGCTCTGCCCTGAGACACTACTGAGTGGCTCTGTCCTGAGACATTACAGAGTGGCTCTGCCCTGAGACATTACAGAGTGGCTCTGTCCTGAGACATTACAGAGTGGCTCTGCCCTGAGACATTACAGAGTGGCTCTGCCCTGAGACATTACAGAGTGGCTCTGTCCTGAGACATTACAGAGTGGCTCTGCCCTGAGACATTACAGAGTGGAGCTGCCCTGAGACATTACAGAGTGGAGCTGCCCTGAGACATTACTGAGTGGAGCTTCCCTGAGACATTACAGAGTGGAGCTGCCCTGAGACATTACTGAGTGGAGCTGCCCTGAAACATTACAGAGTGGAGCTGCCCTGAGACATTACAGAGTGGAGCTGCGTTGAGACATTACTGAGTGGAGCTGCCCTGAGACATTACAGAGAGGCTCTGCACTGAGACATTACAGAGTGGCTCTGACCTGAGACATTACAGAGACTGCTACTTCTATTGGATATACAATGCCTTGGGAAAGTATTCAGATCCCTTGACTTTTTCCATATTTTGTTACGTTACAGCCTTATTCTAAAATGGATTCAATTATTGTTTTTTCATCATCAATCTACACACTGTACTCCATAATGACAAAGCAAAAACAGGGTTTTAGAATATCATATTTACATAAGTATTTACTTTACTCAGTACTTTGTTGAAGCAGTGATCACAGCCTCCAGTCTTCTTGGGTATGACTCTACAAGCTTGGCACACCTGTATTTGGGGAGTTTCTCCCATTCTTCTCGGCAAATCCTCTCAAGCTCTGTCAGGTTGGATGGGGAGCGTTGCTGCACAGCTATTTTTAGGTCTCTCCAGAGATGTTCAAGTCCGGGCTCTGGCTGGGCCACTCGAGGACATTCAGGACATTCAAGCCACGTCTGTGTTGTATTAGCTGTGTGCTTAGGGTCATTGTCCCGTTAGAAGGTGAACTTTCGCCACAGTCTGAAGTCATGGGCACTCTGGAGCAGGATCAAGGATCTCTCTGTACTTTTCTCCGTTCATCTTTTCCTTGTTCCTGAGGAGTGGCTTCCATCTGGCCTGATTGATAAAGTGCTAAAGGCCTGATTGGTGAAGTGCTGCAGAAATGGTTGTCCTTCTGGAAGTTTCTCCCTTCTCCACAGAGGAACTCTAGAGCTCTGTCAGAGTGACCATCCTGTTCTTCTCCCCCGATTGCTCAGATTGGCCGGGTGGCCAGCTCTTGGAAGAGTCTTAGTGGTTCCAAACTTCTTCCATTTAAGAATGCTGGAGGCCATTGTGTTCTTGGGGACCTTCAATGCTGCAGAAATGTTTTGGTTACCTTCCCCAGATCTGGGGGGGGGTATGATATATATATATATATATATATATATATATATATATATATATATATATATATATATATATATATATATATATATATATTTATATATATATATATATATATATATATATATATATATATATTTATATTTGAGTCTCATAGCAAAGGGTCTGAATACTTATGTAAATAAGGTATTTCTGTTTTTTTATTATTAATACATTTGCAAAATTGTCTAAAAACCTGTTTTCGCTTTGTCAATTATGGGGTGTTGTGTGTAGAAAATAATCCATTTTAGAATAAGGCTGTAACTTAACAAAATGTTGAAAATGTCAAGGGGTCTGAAAACTTTCTGAAGGCACCGTACTGTATATTATAGAACTACTGACCTGATGTTGTTAGCTAGTAGATGTAGGTAACAGAACACTACTGAATATTATAGAACTACTGACCTGATGTTGTTAGATGTAGGTAACAGAACACTACTGTATATTATAGAACTACTGACCTGATGTTGTTAGATGTAGGTAACAGAACACTACTGTATATTATAGAACTACTGACCTGATGTTGTTAGCTAGTAGATGTAGGTAACAGAACACTACTGTATATTATAGAACTACTGACCTGATGTAGTTAGCTAGTAGATGTAGGTAACAGAACACTACTGTATATTATAGAACTACTGACCTGATGTTGTCAGCTAGTAGATGTAGGTAACAGAACACTACTGTATATTATAGAACTACTGCCCTGATGTTGTTAGCTAGTAGATGTAGGTAACAGAACACTGCTGTATATTATAGAACTACTGCCCTGATGTTGTTAGATGTAGGTAACAGAACACTACTGTATATTATAGAACTACTGACCTGATGTTGTTAGATGTAGGTAACAGAACACTACTGTATATTATAACTACTGACCTGATGTTGTTAGATGTAGGTAACAGAACACTACTGTATATTATAGAACTACTGACCTGATGTTGTTAGATGTAGTGAACAGAACACTGCTGTATATTATAGAACTACTGACCTGATGTTGTTAGATGTAGTGAACAGAACACTGCTGTATATTATAGAACTACTGACCTGATGTTGTTAGATGTAGTGAACAGAACACTGCTGTATATTATAGAACTACTGCCCTGATGTTGTTAGATGTAGTGAACAGAACACTGCTGTATATTATAGAACTACTGACCTGATGTTGTTAGATGTAGTGAACAGAACACTGCTGTATATTATAGAACTACTGACCTGATGTTGTTAGATGTAGTGAACAGAACACTACTGTATATTATAGAACTACTGCCCTGATGTTGTTAGATGTAGGTAACATAACACTACTGTATATTATAGAACTACTGACCTGATGTTGTTAGTTAGTAGATGTAGGTAACAGAACATTACTGTATATTATAGAACTACTGCCCTGATGTTGTTAGCTAGTAGATGTAGGTAACAGAACACTACTGTATATTATAGAACTACTGACCTGATGTTGTTAGATGTAGGTAACAGAACACTACTGTATATTATAGAACTACTGACCTGATGTTGTTAGATGTAGGTAACATAACACTACTCTATATTATAGAACTACTGACCTGATGTTGTTAGCTAGTAGATGTAGGTAACAGAACACTACTGTATATTATAGAACTACTGACCTGATGTTGTTAGCTAGTAGATGTAGGTAACAGAACATTACTGTATATTATAGAACTACTGCCCTGATGTTGTTAGATGTAGGTAACATAACACTACTGTATATTATAGAACTACTGCCCTGATGTTGTTAGCTAGTAGATGTAGGTAACAGAACACTACTGTATATTATAGAACTACTGACCTGATGTTGTTAGATGTAGGTAACAGAACACTACTGTATATTATAGAACTACTGCCCTGATGTTGTTAGATGTAGGTAACAGAACACTACTGTATATTATAGAACTACTGACCTGATGTTGTTAGATGTAGGTAACAGAACACTACTGTATATTATAGAACTACTGACCTGATGTTGTTAGATGTAGGTAACAGAACACTACTGTATATTATAGAACTACTGACCTGATGTTGTTAGATGTAGGTAACAGAACACTACTGTATATTATAGAACTACTGACCTGATGTAGTTAGATGTAGGTAACAGAACACTACTGTATATTATAGAACTACTGACCTGATGTTGTTAGCTAGTAGATGTAGGTAACAGAACACTACTGTATATTATAGAACTACTGACCTGATGTTGTTAGATGTAGTGAACAGAACACTACTGTATATTATAGAACTACTGACCTGATGTTGTTAGATGTAGGTAACAGAACACTACTGTATATTATAGAACTACTGCCCTGATGTTGTTAGCTAGTAGATGTAGGTAACAGAACACTACTGTATATTATAGAACTACTGACCTGATGTTGTTAGATGTAGGTAACATAACACTACTGTATATTATAGAACTACTGCCCTGATGTTGTTAGCTAGTAGATGTAGGTAACAGAACACTACTGTATATTATAGAACTACTGCCCTGATGTTGTTAGCTAGTAGATGTAGGTAACAGAACACTACTGTATATTATAGAACTACTGACCTGATGTTGTTAGATGTAGGTAACAGAACACTACTGTATATTATAGAACTACTGCCCTGATGTTGTTAGCTAGTAGATGTAGGTAACAGAACATTACTGTATATTATAGAACTACTGACCTGATGTTGTTAGATGTAGGTAACAGAACACTACTGTATATTATAGAACTACTGCCCTGATGTTGTTAGCTAGTAGATGTAGGTAACAGAACACTACTGTACGCTGCAGGTGGGGATGTGTTATTTCATTACATAACTCACTGTGATATTCTCCCTCTTTCATATTAAGTGGATCATTCAGATCCTAGTGAAGCAGCCTAAAACTTGTCTCGTGACTAGCTCAGAGGTTCTCCATCTGAACCCACTACCTGAGGCCTACAGTACATTCTTCAGTTTGTTTGTGTATGTGTGCGTGTGTATCTGTATATGAATCCACTACCTACATCCTTTAGAGTGTGTGTGTGTGTGTGTGTGTGTGTGTGTTGTGTGTTGTGTGTGTGTGTGTGTGTTACTAACCACCTGTTCTCCTGCCAGACACTGGACGGCGGTCAGAACGTGATCCAGCTGGAGACGGCGGTGGGCGCGGCCATCAAGAGCTTCGACAACGCCCTGGGCATCAACGTGCCGCGATCCCGCTTCCTGCCCGTCAAGACCGTCTCCGACCTTCTATTGGTCATGTCCAACCTCTACAGCCTGGAGGCGGGCTCTCTCACCATGAGCCAGAAGAGAGAGTTCCCTACCACGCCCCACGTCAAGCTGGGCAGCTCCTTTACTAAGGTAACTAACGTAACCCTAACCTTACTATAACTACTACCTAACCTTAACCACACCCCACGTCAAGCTGGGTATCTCCTTTACTAAGGTAACTAACGTAACCCTAACCTTACTATAACTACTAACTAACCTTAACCACGCCCCACATCAAGCTGGGTATCTCCTTTACTAAGGTAACTAACGTAACCCTAACCTTACTATAACTACTAACTAACCTTAACCACACCCCACGTCAAGCTGGGTATCTCCTTTACTAAGGTAACTAACGTAACCCTAACCTTACTATAACTACTAACTAACCTTAACCACGCCCCACGTCAAGCTGGGTATCTCCTTTACTAAGGTAACTAACGTAACCCTAACCTTACTATAACTACTAACTAACCTTAACCACACCCCACGTCAAGCTGGGCAGCTCCTTTACTAAGGTAACTAACGTAACCCTAACCTTACTACTACTACTATAACTACTACCTAACCTTAACCACGCCCCACGTCAAGCTGGGCAGCTCCTTTACTAAGGTAACTAACGTAACCCTAACCTTACTATAACTACTAACTAACCTTAACCATGCCCCACGTCAAGCTGGGCAGCTCCTTTACTAAGGTAACTAACGTAACCCTAACCTTACTATTACTATAACTACTAACTAACCTTAACCACGCCCCACATCAAGCTGGGCAGCTCCTTTACTAAGGTAACTAACGTAACCCTAACCTTACTACTACTACTACTATAACTACTAACTAACCTTAACCACGCTCCACGTCAAGCTGGGCAGCTCCTTTACTAAGGTAAGGCTGGATTTCCACTGCTGAGGGCAAGATTTAATCAAAGGTGCTTTGTTGACAAGCGCATTGCATTTGAGCAACCAATAAATATTGGTTTTAATCTTAAATAGAGCCCCACGGTGGAGGTGTAATAATACCCATAAAACCTAGCAGTCAAACAGGGAAATGGTTCCAGTCGTTTTTCTACCATACATTTTTCCCATAGGGGATTTTAGAAACAGCTTACCCTGGTGTGACGTTTTGATGACCATCTCTTGGACAAGGTGACTTTTAAATATATTTGGCTCTAATTACTCTGATTCGATATCATACTGTGGATCTCTATGGCCAAGTCTCCTTTATAAAGGCCTCATGCAGCCGTTTTTAAATTTTTTATATCTCAGTATCATATCATTTCTGGGTAACAATTAAGTACCTTACTGTAATAGTTTTAGATTAAATAGAATGGTCAAAAAGAAACAAAAGTAGCATTTTAGCCGAAAACTATTTCTCACGCAAGAATTTTGCTTGGACTGTCTGGGAGTGATCTCTGAAAACGGAAAACTAGCTGTTATTGGCAGAGAGGTTTGGAACTGTTTTTCTCATTGGTCTATTTAACTAAAATACAGACTGGTGATGTCACCAGGCAAGCCAAAACTCCACCCATGCAAGACCTGCTGATTAGAAGGGCCTGTGTAGATTATTCTCTACCAGCAACTATCAGGAAATAATACTCATAAATTGTTCACACTTTTACAGTGTTTGTTTCTACAGCTGTTGTACAATGTAAGCTACCACGTTGTTTTGCTACCATGTTGTTGTCATGTTGTGTTGCTACCATGCTGTATTGTCGTGTGTTGCAGCCTTGCTATGTTGTTGTCTTTAGGTCTCTCTTTATGTAGTGTTGTGTTGTCTCTCTTGTCGTGATGTGTGTTTTGTCCTATATTTCTAAGTTATTTATTTATATATATTTTAAAAATTGATCCCCCGTCCCCGCAGGAGTTCTTTTGCCTTTTGGTAGGCTGTCATTGTAAATAATAATTTGTTCTTAATTAACTGACTTGCCTGGTTAAATAAAGGTTAAAAACTCTGCATACATGTTCTGTTGGTGTTGAGCTGATGCTCTATTGTTGTACTACCATACATTCACCCTATGTTTATATAGGTCATCCAGTGGGAAAAAACATACCAAGATAGAGCTCTCTCTTTCCCTCCCTCTCCTCAAAGTATGTGTTACTGCTCTAAACTCAGCATGACATACCCGTCTGTCTGTCTGTCTGTGCTAAGGTCCAGGAATACCAGACGCGGTTCGAGAGCATCCCTGATATGCTGGAGCTGGATCACCTGACTGTGTCCGGTGACGTCACGTTTGGAAAACAAGTTTCTCTCAAGGTGAGTTCACAGGCCCCTGAGGTTTTTCTGGCTAGGTCACATGGTCAGGGATATTCTTAGTCCTCTATTATCTCAGATAAATATCTGTGATGGGCCCAGATGGAATGAAGGAACTTTACAATAACAATGGTACAGTTGAAGTTGGAAGTTTACATACACTTAGGTTGGAGTCATTAAAACTTGTTTTTCAACCACTCCACAAATGTCTTGTTAACAAACTATAGTTTTGGCAAGTCGGTTAGGACCTCTACTTTGTGCATGACACAAGTAATTTATCCAACAATTGTTTACAGACAGATTATTTAACTTATAAATCACTGTATCACAATTCCAGTGGGTCAGAAGTTTACATACACTAAATAGACTGTAGGATTGACTTGTTTCCTCCAGTCCACCGCTCAAACTCTAGGATTGACTTGTTTCCTCCAGTTCACCGCTCATACTGTAGGATTGACTTGTTTCCTCCAGTTCACCGCTCATACTGTAGGATTGACTTGTTTCCTCCAGTCCACCGCTCAAACTCTAGGATTGACTTGTTTCCTCCAGTTCACCGCTCATACTGTAGGATTGACTTGTTTCCTCCAGTTCACCGCTCATACTGTAGGATTGACTTGTTTCCTCCAGTTCACCGCTCATACTGTAGGATTGACTTGTTTCCTCCAGTTCACCGCTCATACTGTAGGATTGACTTGTTTCCTCCAGTTCACCGCTCATACTGTAGGATTGACTTGTTTCCTGCAGTCTACCGCTCATACTGTAGGATTGACTTGTTTCCTCCAGTCTACCGCTCATACTGTAGGATTGACTTTTTCCTTCTGGACAATAGAATTCTTCCTTTTGTAACTAATAGCCAATATCACAACATCCTTGTCTCAGACCATAGACCTGTCCTATCTCAGACCGTAGACCTGTCCTATCTCAGACCATAGACCTGTCCTATCTCAGACCATAGACCTGTCCTATCTCAGACCATAGACCTGTCCTATCTCAGACCATAGACCTGTCCTATCTCAGACCGTAGACCTGTCCTATCTCAGACCGTAGACTTGTCCAGCTAGATATCCACTCTCCGGACAGTACTGTGTCACTACTCACGAGACGACTTGACCCACTACTACTATCCTGTAGTTAAAAAATACATATAAACTCACATTGATGTCTTTTTCCAGATCAACGTCACCCCTGACATGTCTCATTCTACTGTGTGTGAGATGTTAAAACCTTATCTAAGGGGCTACATTATTTCATACACAGCATATGACAACGAACAGCAAACGCTTAGCGACGCTACAACAACTCATTCTAGATGTGGACAACAGATATGCCTCGTCTCCGATTCCTGAACTCTACAAAAGAGAGACTGCTACACCAATCAGAATTTGACAATCTTTCCACCAAACAAACGGAGCAGCTTCTGTTTAAGTCGAGGTAAAGATTCTCTGAACACTCTGAACAAGTTGTTATCTCACCAGCTTCGACAATCCGCTGCTAGCAGCACCATACCTGAAATCTGTGTTAACAGCTGATCTAACTTCCACCAATCCCAAAGAAATCAAAAATCAATTTAAGCAATTCTGCTCTTCCTGACACATCTCGTGTGCCTGCATTTCTAGACAATCTGGACATCCCCTGTCTCAATTCAGATGAACAAACCAACATGGATGCCTCAGTAAGTGATGATGAAGCTACTCTGGCAATCCAGTCCATGCAGAGTGGTAAAGCCCCTGGGCCTGATGGCTTCCCTGTTGAATTTTATAAAGCCTTCTCCTCTAAATTATCCCCAATCCTCAGCTCAATGTACATTGAAATCCTTTCTAGTCAGAAACTGCCACAGACACCCAGGCGACTATTTGGGTTTTGCTTAAAAAAGACAAGAATCCCCTAGACTGTGGCTCATACCGCCCTGTAAGCCTTTTGTGCTGTGATTATAACATTCTCACTAAGGTCGTCTCGCGCCGTTTAGGGACTAATGCCTAATATAATTAACTGTGACCAAACCGGATTTATCTCAGGTGGACAGTCTTTCTGTAGTATGAACCGGCTATGTAATGTTCTCTATGCTGCCCACTCAACTCTACAGCCAGAGGTCGTCAGCTCTCTTGATGCTGAGAAGGCATTCGACCAGGTTGGGTGGGAATATCTATTTACAGTACTAGAGACTACAGTACAGACTACAGTACAGTACTATCTCTCTATTTACAGTGGGAGGGGGAGGGGTGGAGGGAGGGAGGGGTGGGTGTAGGGAGGGTGGGGGAGGGGTGGAGGGAGGGGAGGGAGGGAGGGATGGGTGGAGGGAGGGGTGGGGGGAGGGAGGGATGGGTGGAGGGGAGGGAGGGGTGGGTGGAGGGGAGGGAGGGGTGGGTGGAGGGGAGAGATGGGTGGAGGGAGGGGAGGGAGGGAGGGGTGGGTGGAGGGAGGGGTGGGTGGGTGGGTGGAGGGAGGAGGGGAGGGAGGGATGGAGGGGAGGGGAGGGAGGGAGGAGTGGGTGGAGATGAGGGAGGGAGGAGTGGGTGGAGATGAGGGAGGGAGGGAGGGAGGGAGGGAGAATGAGGGGTTGTACTGTTTTTGTTGCTATATCTGAAAATCTAAAATAAAGTTTTTTTTTAATTAATAAGCAAATAAACTGAACCTGAACCTGCCTTTTTAACCCCTTTACGCCCCTCCTCTCCTCCCTGTAGGGAACGGTCATCATCATAGCCAATCACGGAGATCGTATCGACATCCCGGCTGGAACGATACTGGAGAACAAGATTGTGTCGGGCAACCTTCGCATCTTGGACCACTGAAGCCTTTAACTAGTCCTCCAGCACCACAGACACATCCACCACCATCATGTGACCAAGCCAAACACATCAACCCCAACCATGTGACCAGACACATTCACCCCAATCATGTGACCGAGCCAGACTTGATCCAGACTCCTTTAAATAAACTCCTTAGAGAGGGGTGTCATACCCAACAGATTGTGATGTGATATCCATGCTATACTATACTTGTAGTATTTCAGCTCCCTGCCCATTAGATTCCCTTACTGGATGAGAATCGTGATAGAAGTCATATGGATGTGATGTCAATGGGAGATTCAATATCTACTGTACATGTCAGTACAGTCTTAGACTGGGATTCAATATCTACTGTACATGTCAGTACAGTCTTAGACTGGGATTATGTATCTACTGTACATGTCAGTACAGTCTTAGACTGGGATTCAATATCTACTGTACATGTCAGTACAGTCTTAGACTGGGATTCAATATCTACTGTACATGTCAGTACAGTCTTAGACTGGGATTCAATATCTACTGTACATGTCAGTACAGTCTTAGACTGGGATTATGTATCTACTGTACATGTCAGTACAGTCTTAGACTGGGATTCAATATCTACTGTACATGTCAATACAGTCTTAGACTGGGATTCAATATCTACTGTACATGTCAGTACGGTCTTAGACTGGGATTCAATATCTACTGTACATGTCAATACAGTCTTAGACTGGGATTCAATATCTACTGTACATGTCAGTACAGTCTTAGACTGGGATTATGTATCTACTGTACATGTCAGTACAGTCTTAGACTGGGATTCAGTATCTACTGTACATGTCAGTACAGTCTTAGACTGGGATTCAATATCTACTGTACATGTTAGTACAGTCTTAGACTGGGATTCAATATCTACTGTACATGTCAGTACGGTCTTAGACTGGGATTCAATATCTACTGTACATGTCAGTACAGTCTTAGACTGGGATTCAATATCTACTGTACATGTCAGTACAGTCTTAGACTGGGATTCAATATCTACTGTACATGTTAGTACAGTCTTAGACTGGGATTCAATATCTACTGTACATGTCAGTACGGTCTTAGACTGGGATTCAATATCTACTGTACATGTCAATACAGTCTTAGACTGGGATTCAATATCTACTGTACATGTCAGTACAGTCTTAGACTGGGATTCAATATCTACATTGCACCATTTAAAGATAACTCCTGATTGAGCCGACAGAGACCCATTTAAAGGTAACTCCTGATTGAGCCGACAGAGACCCATTTAAAGGTAACTCCTGATTGAGCCGACAGAGACCCATTTAAAGGTAACTCCTGATTGAGCCGACAGAGACCCATTTAAAGGTAACTCCTGATTGAGCCGACAGAGACCCATTTAAAGGTAACTCCTGATTGAGCCGACAGAGACCCATTTAAAGGTAACTCCTGATTGAGCCGACAGAGACCCATTTAAAGGTAACTCCTGATTGAGCCGACAGAGACCCATTTAAAGGTAACTCCTGATTGAGCCGACAGAGACCCATTTAAAGGTAACTCCTGATTGAGCCGACAGATACCCATTTAAAGGTAACTCCTGATTGAGCCGACAGAGACCCATTTAAAGGTAACTCCTGATTGAGCCGACAGATACAGTGTTTACCGTGGATTTAGTGGCCATGAACGTGGGAACATTGCCTTTAAAACATGCATTACAGACAAAGTGGGATCGGATTGCATCCCGGCCCTAATTGACAATTCAATATTATATAATGTCCACAACAATATCGAAGGAATACCAGTCAACAATATTATATAATGTCCACAACAATATCGAAGGAATACCAGTCAACAATATTATATAATGTCCACAACAATATCGAAGGAATACCAGTCAACAATATTATATAATGTCCACAACAATATCGAAGGAATACCAGTCAACAATATTATATAATGTCCACAACAATATCGAAGGAATACCAGTCAACAATATTATATAATGTCCACAACAATATCGAAGGAATACCAGTCAACAATATTATATAATGTCCACAACAATATCGAAGGAATACCAGTCAACATTATTATATAATGTCCACAACAATATCGAAGGAATACCAGTCAACATTATTATATAATGTCCACAACAATATCGAAGGAATACCAGTCAACATTATTATATAATGTCCACAACAATATCGAAGGAATACCAGTCAACAATATTATATAATGTCCACAACAATATCGAAGGAATACCAGTCAACAATATTATATAATGTCCACAACAATATCGAAGGAATACCAGTCAACAATATTATATAATGTCCACAACAATATCGAAGGAATACCAGTCAACAATATTATATAATGTCCACAACAATATCGAAGGAATACCAGTCAACAATATTATATAATGTCCACAACAATATCGAAGGAATACCAGTCAACAATATTATATAATGTCCACAACAATATCGAAGGAATACCAGTCAACAATATTATGAAATACTTGTCATTGTTATTTTTATCAGAAAATATTTTGAAGGAGTTTGTCTTTTTAAAAAGTTTTTTTTTTTTACATCAAAATTATTATTTCACTGTAATCTTATTCCACTTGTACCTTACTGTCTCTCCATCCCTCTATCTATCCCTCTCTCTATCCCTCTCTCCATTCCCTCTCTATATCCCTCTCTCCATCCCTCTCTATCCCTCTCTATCCCTCTCTCCATCCCTCTCTATCCCTCCCTCTATCTACCCCTCTCTCCATCCCTCTCTCCATCCCTCTCTCCATCCCTCTCTCCATCCCTCTCTCTATCCCTCTCTCCATCCCTCTCTCCATCCTAGGAGAGTTGATGACACACAGAGACCTACTGTAGGAGAGTTGATGACACACAGAGCCCTACTGTAGGAGAGTTGATGACACACAGAGCCCTACTGTAGGAGAGTTGATGACACACAGAGCCCTACTGTAGGAGAGTTGATGACACACAGAGACCTACTGTAGGAGAGTTGATGACACACAGAGACCTACTGTAGGAGAGTTGATGACACACAGAGCCCTACTGTAGGAGAGTTGATGACACACAGAGACCTACTGTAGGAGAGTTGATGACACACAGAGCCCTACTGTAGGAGAGTTGATGACACACAGAGACCTACTGTAGGAGAGTTGATGACACACAGAGCCCTACTGTAGGAGAGTTGATGACACACAGAGCCCTACTGTAGGAGAGTTGATGACACACAGAGCCCTACTGTAGGAGAGTTGATGACACACAGAGACCTACTGTAGGAGAGTTGATGACACACAGACCTAGGGCTGGATTCATCTCATATCACAGAAGTTCAGCGTTATAGCGCGATTTAAATGAGGAAACGGTGAATGCGGTCTCCGCTAAACCCGCTAACGTTGCCTTTACATTTCTATTGCGCTGTAGCGCAGATCTTCAGCACAACGGATTGAATCAAGTCCCTGCTATCAGACGGTTGAATGACAACTCAGCGTCTGAGGGGCCTACAGAACGGGAGTCTGAAAGCAGTACGAGTGTTGTCCTGAGACTGAAAGGGAGTCCCAGCTGCAGCTGTTCTCGAGCTGAATAAAGTGCAATATGAAATTAGCTCAAGCCTCTTGTCTGTGTTTAACCGTTTTACAGGACTACTATGGGAATTTAGACTTTAAGGTAATTTACCCTTGAGCCAACATCCGTAGTGTTTGCGATCTCTGTGAACGTCAGGGAAATTGCCTTTTAAAAGGCACATTTTCAGTGTGCTTGTCGACAACACACCTTTCATTGAACCCAGAGGTTCACTCTTATTACAATAAAGTACAGCATACAGCATCTGTACTGCTCTTTCATTCTCCAACTCTTTCCTTCACATTAGTGGTTTTCTGGGACATCTGTTGGTCTTTCATTCTCCAACTCTTTCCTTCACATTAGTGGTTTTCTGGGACATCTGTTGGTCTTTCATTCTCCAACTCTTTCCTTCACATTAGTGGTTTTCTGGGACATCTGTTGCTCTTCCATTCTCCAACTCTTTCCTTCACATTAGTGGTTTTCTGGGACATCTGTTGGTCTTTCATTCTCCAACTCTTTCCTTCACATTAGTGGTTTTCTGGGACATCTGTTGCTCTTCCATTCTCCAACTCTTTCCTTCACATTAGTGGTTTTCTGGGACATCTGTTGCTCTTCCATTCTCCAACTCTTTCCTTCACATTAGTGGTTTTCTGGGACATCTGTTGCTCTTCCATTCTCCAACTCTTTCCTTCACATTAGTGGTTTTCTGGGACATCTGTTGGTCTTTCATTCTCCAACTCTTTCCTTCACATTAGTGGTTTTCTGGGACATCTGTTGGTCTTTCATTCTCCAACTCTTTCCTTCACATTAGTGGTTTTCTGGGACATCTGTTGGTCTTTCATTCTCCAACTCTTTCCTTCACATTAGTGGTTTTCTGGGACATCTGTTGGTCTTTCATTCTCCAACTCTTTCCTTCACATTAGTGGTTTTCTGGGACATCTGTTGGTCTTCCCTGGTGGTTACGTAGGGGCCCTATTTTAAATTTTTTCTAAAGTGTTTGCTTCGTTACTTGCCGGTTTGTACTCAACAACACCATTATCCTCTACAGTAGAAACCGTTCAACAGTCTTTGAGATGTTTTTATTTGTTTTTATTTAACCTTTATGTAACTAGGCAAGTCAGTTAAGAACAAAGTCTTATTTACACTGACGGTCTACCCCAGCCAAACACGGATGACGCTGGGCCAATTGTGCGACTCCAAATCACGGATTCGAACCGGGGACTGTAGCGACGCCTCTTGCACTGAGATGCAGTACCTTAGAGAGCTGCACACAATTGAGTCCTTCTAAACACAGTCCATGTCCACAGTCAACATTCTGCAGAAATCTATTTCCACTCTGACGACTCAAGGTCTTTGAGAATCTCCGCAGGCTGAAGGCAGTTATACTGCAGTCACAAGGTAATGCAGAGCCAGTGATCCGGTAAACCTACACTGTTAATGGCCTGAGCCGTGGCAGGAACAGGGCAGTGTGTGTGCAGAGTCCTGGGAACATAAAGATAAGCACTGGTCAGTGGAAATAAGGCCTGCCCAAGCAGTTGGTCAGCGAAAACACAACACTATTTAGTGCTTTAACCTGTGGTGGAAAAAGTACCCAATTGTCATATTTGTCACGTTCTGACCGTTATTTTCCTTTGTTTTGTCTTTATTTAGTATGGTCAGAGCGTGAGTTGGGGTGGGCAGTCTATGTTTTGTGTTTCTATTTCTGTGTTTGGCCTAGTATGGTTCTCAATCAGAGGCAGGTGTCATTAGTTGTCTTTGATTGAGAATCATACTTAGGTAGCCTTGGTTTCACTGTTGTTTTGTGGGTGTTTGTTTCCGTACGGTACGGTTTCGGTTTGTTCACGTTTATTGTTTTGAATTCTTAGTGTTCAGTTTATGTTTTTTAAAATAAACGATATGGTCACTTAAAACGCTGCGCATTGGTCCTCCGATCCTTCTCGCTACTCCTCCTCAGAAGAGGAGGAAGAAAACCTTCACAGAAACACCCACCAACCAAGGACCAAGCGGCGTGGTAACAGACAGCAGCAGCAGGAGAGGCAGCGATACCTGGAGAGATGGACTTGGGAGGAGATTCTGGACGGCAAAGGACCCTGGACTCAGCCAGGGGAATATCGCCGTCCCAAAGCGGAGCTGGAGGCAGCGAAAGCAGAGAGGCGCCATTATGAGGAGCTAGCACGGCAGAGAGGCGCCATTATGAGGAGCTGGCACGGCAGAGAGGCGCCATTATGAGGAGCTGGCACGGCAGAGAGGCGCCATTATGAGGAGCTGGCACGGCAGAGAGGCGCCATTATGAGGAGCTGGCACGGCAGAGAGGCGCCATTATGAGGAGCTAGCACGGCAGAGCGGCTGGAAGCCCGAGAGACAGCCCCAAATATTTCTTGGGCGGGGGCACACAGGGAGTGTGGTGAAGCCAGGTAGGAGACCTGTGCCAACTTCCTGTGCTTACCGGGGGAGAGAGGGACCGGGCAGGCACCGTGTTATGCGGTGGAGCGCACAGTCTCCCCAGTGCGTGTGCATAGCCCGGTGCGGTACATTCCAGCTCCTCGTATCGGCCGTGCTAGAGTGGGCATCGAGCCAGGTGCCATGAAGCCTTACGCATGGTGTTCCCGGTTCGCCAGCACAGCCCAGTGCGGGCTATTCCACCTCGCCGCACTGGCATGGCGCACTGGCATGGCGCACTGGCATTCAACCAGGTGAGGTTGGGCAGGCTCGGTGCTCAAGAGCTCCAGTGCGCCTGCACGTGCCACCTCCACGCACCAGCCCTCCGGTGGCAGCCCCCCGGTGGCAGCCCCCCGGTGGCAGCCCTCCGGTGGCAGCCCTCCAGTGGCAGCCCTCCAGTGGCAGCCCCCCGGTGGCAGCCCTCCGCACCAGGCTGTCTCTCCGTCCTTTGCCTACAGCTCATCAGAAGAGGAGGAGGAAAACCTTTACAATATTTGAGTAAAAGTAAAGATCCTTAATAGGAAATGACTGAAGTAAATGTCATCCAGTAAAATAGTACTTTGGTTTTAAATATACTTAAGTATCAAAAAAGTATAAATAATTTCAAATTACTTATTTAAAGCAAACCAGACGGCACCATTTTTTATGTTATTTATTTTTATTTACAGATAGCCAGGGTCACACTCCAACACTCAGACATAATTTACAAATGAAGCATTTGTGTTTATTGAGTCCGCCAGATCAGAGGCAGTAGGGATGACCAGGGATGTTCTCTGTTTAGTCAGTCTGCCAGATCAGAGGCAGTAGGGATGACCAGGGATGTTCTCTGTTTAGTGAGTCCACCAGATCAGAGGCAGCAGAGATGACCAGGGATGTTCTCTGTTTATTGAGTCCGCCAGATCAGAGGCAGTAGGGGTGACCAGGGATGTTCTCTGTTTAGTGAGTCCATCAGATCAGAGGCAGTAGGGATGACCAGGGATGTACTCTGTTTAGTGAGTCCACCAGATCAGAGGCAGTAGGGATGACCAGGGATGTTCTCTTGATAAGGGCGTGAATTGGATAATGTTCCGGTCCTGCTAAGCATTCTAAAACTAGTAATTTTGGGTGTCAGTGGAGTAAACAGTACGTTAACTTATCTAGGAATGTAGTGAAGTAAAAGTAAAAGTTGAACTGTGACACACAACAAACACACACACTCTCTCCTGCTCCTTTTAAGGGCACATAGTTTATCTACAAGATGAGGATTATCACTCCTTAATTAAACTATAAACATTTACCCATGGGGCCATGACACATTTTTATCTTGCGACAATGAACACATATATCCTTGAAAGAGTATTTTTGATAATACTTCCTGTGATATTGTGCGACAGATGCTGCTGCTTGGGTGCTTGGCTCTGCTGACTGCAGTATGTGGACAGCTTTCACTGCTGCTGATATCTCCACTACTCCCTCCTTACAGCAGAGCATCAGCTTTTCCTGGAGGTCAGAGGTCATCACCGTCTTAAAATCACGACTTTGGTTAAGGATGACGGCAGGCATCTCTTCAGAAACAGGGGGGGCACTGTGGTCTTTAAACCTCTGGAGGAAGTGGATGTTGTCCTCTGTGTGAGAGAACTTCTCCAGCTCAGAATCTCTCCTCCTCAGCTCAGCCACCTCCTGCTCCAGTCGCTCCAGGAGGCCTTCAGACTGACTCACTTCAGCCTTCTCCTGGTCTCTGATCAGCTCCTTCACCTCAGAGCACCTTGTCTCCATGGTGCGGATAAGCTCAGCAAAGATCCTCTCGCTGTCGTCCACGGCTGCCTGTGCAGAGAGCTTCAGAGAGTCCACAGCCTGTCTCAGCTCCTGCATCTCCTTCTCTCTCTCCTGGATTCTCTGCTGGGATTTCTGTTGTTTCTCCCCCACCTGCTTCTGTTTCTCAGTCCTCTCTGCTGCAGCTGAGACTGTATCATGGCCTTTATGTTCATCCATGGTACATAGATAACAGATACACTGCTGATCGGTACGACAGTAAACCTCCAGCAGTTTGTCATGTTGAGAACAGATCTTCTCCTGTAGTTGTGTGGAGGCTTTGACCAGCATGTGCTTCTTTAAGGCAGGGAAATTATAGTGAGGCTGGAGGTGAGTCTCACAGTAAGAGACCAGACACGCCAGACAGGACATGAGGGCTTTGTGTTTTCTCCCAGTGCAGAAATCACACTCCACATCTCCAGGTCCAGCATAACAGTGAGCAGGAGGAGCAGCAGGAGGAGCAGCATGAGGAGCAGCAGGAGGATCAGCATGAGGAGCAGCAGGAGGAGCAGCATGAAGAGCAGTATGTTTCAGTTTCTCCACCACTTTAGCCAGCAACGTGTTTCTGTTCAGAACAGGCCTTTGGACGAAGGTCTGTCGGCACTCTGGGCAGCTGTAAACACCTTTCAGATCGTCCTGATCCCAGCAGCCCTCAATACAGCCCATACAGTAGTTGTGTCCACAGGAAGTAGTCACCGGATCCTTCAGTATATCCAAGCAGATTGAACAGCTAAATGAATCCCGATCTTCAAAAAATGCCTCTGCCATTTTGACACTCACTAACAAACGGCGCAGAGGAGTATCAGAGATAACTTTCGATTTCCTTGTTTGTGCAGAGGAAGAGGAGTGGCCTCCACAAGAGTAATACGAAACTTCCTGGTTCTGTGTGTGTGCCGTGTGCAAATCGTTGCCTGCAGGGGACACATTGAGATATCCTGCATCCCTGTTTCTCAGTCCTTTCTGCTCTGGATGAGACTGGATCATCATGGTCTTTACGTTGATCTATCAGACAGATATAACAGATACTCTGCTGAACATTATCAGACAGATATAACAGATACTCTGCTGATCCTCTATCAGACAGATATAACAGATACTCTGCTGATCAGACAGATATAACAGATACTCTGCTGATCATCTATCAGACAGATATAACAGATACTCTGCTGATCCTCTATCAGACAGATATAACAGATACTCTGCTGAACAGACAGATATAACAGATACTCTGCTGATCATCTATCAGACAGATATAACAGATACTCTGCTGATCCTCTATCAGACAGATATAACAGATCCTCTGCTGATCATCTATCAGACAGATATAACAGATACTCTGCTGATCAGACAGATATAACAGATACTCTGCTGAACAGACAGATATAACAGATACTCTGCTGATCATCTATCAGACAGATATAACAGATACTCTGCTGATCCTCTATCAGACAGATATAACAGATACTCTGCTGATCATCTATCAGACAGATATAACAGATCCTCTGCTGATCATCTATCAGACAGATATAACAGATACTCTGCTGATCAGACAGATATAACAGATACTCTGCTGATCAGACAGATATAACAGATACTCTGCTGATCATCTATCAGACAGATATAACAGATACTCTGCTGATCAGACAGATATAACAGATCCTCTGCTGATCAGACAGATATAACAGATACTCTGCTGAACAGACAGATATAACAGATACTCTGCTGATCATCTATCAGACAGATATAACAGATACTCTGCTGATCCTCTATCAGACAGATATAACAGATACTCTGCTGATCCTCTATCAGACAGATATAACAGATACTCTGCTGATCCTCTATCAGACAGATATAACAGATACTCTGCTGATCCTCTATCAGACAGATATAACAGATACTCTGCTGATCCTCTATCAGACAGATATAACAGATACTCTGCTGATCCTCTATCAGACAGATATAACAGATACTCTGCTGATCATCTATCAGACAGATATAACAGATACTCTGCTGATCATCTATCAGACAGATATAACAGATACTCTGCTGATCATCTATCAGACAGATATAACAGATACTCTGCTGATCAGACAGATATAACAGATACTCTGCTGAACATCTATCAGACAGATATAACAGATACTCTGCTGAACATCTATCAGACAGATATAACAGATACTCTGCTGATCCTCTATCAGACAGATATAACAGATACTCTGCTGATCCTCTATCAGACAGATATAACAGATACTCTGCTGAACAGACAGATATAACAGATACTCTGCTGATCCTCTATCAGACAGATATAACAGATACTCTGCTGATCCTCTATCAGACAGATATAACAGATACTCTGCTGATCCTCTATCAGACAGATATAACAGATACTCTGCTGATCCTCTATCAGACAGATATAACAGATACTCTGCTGATCAGACAGATATAACAGATACTCTGCTGAACAGACAGATATAACAGATACTCTGCTGATCATCTATCAGACAGATATAACAGATACTCTGCTGATCATCTATCAGACAGATATAACAGATACTCTGCTGATCATCTATCAGACAGATATAACAGATACTCTGCTGATCATCTATCAGACAGATATAACAGATACTCTGCTGATCATCTATCAGACAGATATAACAGATACTCTGCTGATCATCTATCAGACAGATATAACAGATACTCTGCTGATCATCTATCAGACAGATATAACAGATCCTCTGCTGATCATCTATCAGACAGATATAACAGATACTCTGCTGATCCTCTATCAGACAGATATAACAGATACTCTGCTGATCATCTATCAGACAGATATAACAGATACTCTGCTGATCCTCTATCAGACAGATATAACAGATACTCTGCTGATCCTCTATCAGACAGATATAACAGATACTCTGCTGATCATCTATCAGACAGATATAACAGATACTCTGCTGATCATCTATCAGACAGATATAACAGATACTCTGCTGATCATCTATCAGACAGATATAACAGATCCTCTGCTGATCATCTATCAGACAGATATAACAGATACTCTGCTGATCCTCTATCAGACAGATATAACAGATACTCTGCTGATCATCTATCAGACAGATATAACAGATACTCTGCTGATCCTCTATCAGACAGATATAACAGATACTCTGCTGATCCTCTATCAGACAGATATAACAGATACTCTGCTGATCAGACAGATATAACAGATACTCTGCTGATCATCTATCAGACAGATATAACAGATACTCTGCTGATCAGACAGATATAACAGATACTCTGCTGATCATCTATCAGACAGATATAACAGATACTCTGCTGATCATCTGTCAGACAGATATAACAGATCCTCTGCTGATCATCTGTCAGACAGATATAACAGATCCTCTGCTGATCAGACAGATATAACAGATACTCTGCTGATCATCTATCAGACAGATATAACAGATACTCTGCTGATCCTCTATCAGACAGATATAACAGATACTCTGCTGATCCTCTATCAGACAGATATAACAGATACTCTGCTGATCAGACAGATATAACAGATACTCTGCTGATCATCTATCAGACAGATATAACAGATACTCTGCTGATCAGACAGATATAACAGATACTCTGCTGATCATCTATCAGACAGATATAACAGATACTCTGCTGATCATCTGTCAGACAGATATAACAGATCCTCTGCTGATCATCTGTCAGACAGATATAACAGATCCTCTGCTGATCAGACAGATATAACAGATACTCTGCTGATCATCTATCAGACAGATATAACAGATACTCTGCTGATCCTCTATCAGACAGATATAACAGATACTCTGCTGATCCTCTATCAGACAGATATAACAGATACTCTGCTGATCAGACAGATATAACAGATACTCTGCTGAACAGACAGATATAACAGATCCTCTGCTGATCATCTGTCAGACAGATATAACAGATCCTCTGCTGATCAGACAGATATAACAGATACTCTGCTGATCATCTATCAGACAGATATAACAGATCCTCTGCTGATCATCTATCAGACAGATATAACAGATACTCTGCTGATCAGACAGATATAACAGATACTCTGCTGATCATCTATCAGACAGATATAACAGATACTCTGCTGATCATCTGTCAGACAGATATAACAGATCCTCTGCTGATCATCTATCAGACAGATATAACAGATACTCTGCTGAACAGACAGATATAACAGATACTCTGCTGATCATCTATCAGACAGATATAACAGATACTCTGCTGATCCTCTATCAGACAGATATAACAGATCCTCTGCTGATCATCTATCAGACAGATATAACAGATACTCTGCTGATCATCTATCAGACAGATATAACAGATACTCTGCTGATCCTCTATCAGACAGATATAACAGATCCTCTGCTGATCATCTATCAGACAGATATAACAGATACTCTGCTGATCATCTATCAGACAGATATAACAGATACTCTGCTGATCCTCTATCAGACAGATATAACAGATCCTCTGCTGATCATCTATCAGACAGATATAACAGATACTCTGCTGAACAGACAGATATAACAGATACTCTGCTGATCATCTATCAGACAGATATAACAGATACTCTGCTGATCATCTGTCAGACAGATATAACAGATACTCTGCTGATCATCTGTCAGACAGATATAACAGATCCTCTGCTGATCCTCTATCAGACAGATATAACAGATACTCTGCTGATCCTCTATCAGACAGATATAACAGATCCTCTGCTGATCATCTATCAGACAGATATAACAGATACTCTGCTGATCATCTATCAGACAGATATAACAGATACTCTGCTGATCCTCTATCAGACAGATATAACAGATCCTCTGCTGATCATCTATCAGACAGATATAACAGATACTCTGCTGAACAGACAGATATAACAGATACTCTGCTGATCATCTATCAGACAGATATAACAGATACTCTGCTGATCATCTGTCAGACAGATATAACAGATACTCTGCTGATCATCTGTCAGACAGATATAACAGATCCTCTGCTGATCCTCTATCAGACAGATATAACAGATCCTCTGCTGATCAGACAGATATAACAGATCCTCTGCTGATCAGACAGATATAACAGATCCTCTGCTGATCCTCTATCAGACAGATATAACAGATCCTCTGCTGATCCTCTATCAGACAGATATAACAGATACTCTGCTGATCATCTATCAGACAGATATAACAGATACTCTGCTGATCCTCTATCAGACAGATATAACAGATACTCTGCTGATCCTCTATCAGACAGATATAACAGATCCTCTGCTGATCATCTATCAGACAGATATAACAGATACTCTGCTGATCCTCTATCAGACAGATATAACAGATCCTCTGCTGATCAGACAGATATAACAGATCCTCTGCTGATCCTCTATCAGACAGATATAACAGATACTCTGCTGATCAGACAGATATAACAGATCCTCTGCTGATCCTCTATCAGACAGATATAACAGATCCTCTGCTGATCAGACAGATATAACAGATCCTCTGCTGATCAGACAGATCCTCTGCTGATCCTCTATCAGACAGATATAACAGATACCCTGCTGATCGATGTGATATTAAACCTCCAGCATTGTCGTGATGAGAGAAGATCTTCTCCAGTAGACATGGTTGCTTTGAGCTAATCACAAATCCAATCAGAGGTCCCCTTCCTCTTCAGAGCGACTGAATCAAAGCAGAGGTCTCATTCCTCTCCAGAGCGACTGAATCAAAGCAGACGTTTCATTCCTCTTCAGAGCGACTGAATCAAAGCAGAGGTCCCCTTCCTCTCCAGAGCGACTGAATCAAAGCAGAGGTCTCATTCCTCTCCAGAGAGACTGAATCAAAGCAGAGGTCCCATTCCTCTCCAGAGCGACTGAATCAAAGCAGAGGTCTCATTCCTCTCCAGAGAGACTGAATCAAAGCAGAGGTCCCATTCCTCTCCAGTGAGACAGAATCAAAGCAGAGGTCCCATTCCTCTCCAGTGAGACAGAATCAAAGCAGAGGTCCCATTCCTCTCCAGTTAGACAGAATCAAAGCAGCGGTCCCAATCCTCTCCAGAGAGACTGAACATGTGTTCTCCTAATCGCTGATAGATTCCAGACAGACACTACTGACCTGTTGTGTACTACATACAATCATTTTTAAAAAGAGAGAAAATCCCAGCCCCATATCCCACTTAGACATCCCACACAAAAACAAACACCTGTCTGATCTCTCTCTCACACACACACACGCCACCTAACAATGTCACCCACTCCTGAATGCTTATCTTTCACTCCTGACGTGTGTAGAAGACTACCGTAATTTCCGGACTATTAGCCGCTACTTTTTTTCCACGCTTTGAACCTCGCGGTTTATACAATGACGCGGCTAATTTATGGCATCCACTCTGACATCACAAGACACTGACACACACAACTCTGACATCACAAGACACTGGCATCCACTCTGACATCATAAGACACTGACAACTCTGACATCACAAGACACTGACACACACAACTCTGACATCACAAGACACTGGCATCCACTCTGACATCACAAGACACTGGCATCCACTCTGACATCACAAGACACTGACACACACAACTCTGACATCACAAGACACTGGCATCCACTCTGACATCACAAGACACTGGCATCCACTCTGACATCACAAGACACTGGCATCCACTCTGACATCACAAGACACTGGCATCCACTCTGACATCACAAGACACTGACACACACAACTCTGACATCACAAGACACTGACACACACAACTCTGACATCACAAGACACTGACACACACAACTCTGACATCACAAGACACTGGCATCCACTCTGACATCACAAGACACTGGCATCCACTCTGACATCACAAGACACTGACACACACAACTCTGACATCACAAGACACTGGCATCCACTCTGACATCACAAGACACTGACACACACAACTCTGACATCACAAGATACTGACACAAGCAACTCTGACATCACAAGACACTGACACATACAACTCTGACATCACAAGACACTGGCATCCACTCTGACATCACAAGACACTGACACACACAACTGACATCACAAGACACTGACAAACACAACTCTGACATCACAAGATACTGACACAAGCAACTCTGACATCACAAGACACTGACACACACAACTGACATCACAAGACACTGACAAACACAACTCTGACATCACAAGACACTGGCATCCACTCTGACATCACAAGACACTGACACACACAACTCTGACATCACAAGACACTGACACACACAACTCTGACATCACAAGACACTGGCATCCACTCTGACAGGACGGAGGCTTTAGTAGTATCTTTATCGACTCTGGAGCAGCTTATCTTTATTGACTCTCTGGAGCAGCTTATCTTTATTGACTCTCTGGAGCAGCTTATCTTTATTGACTCTGGAGCAGCTTATCTTTATTGACTCTCTGGAGCAGCTTATCTTTATTGACTCTCTGGAGCAGCTTATCTTTATTGACTCTGGAGCAGCTTATCTTTATTGACTCTGGAGCAGCTTATCTTTATTGACTCTCTGGAGCAGCTTATCTTTATTGACTCTCTGGAGCAGCTTATCTTTATTGACTCTGGAGCAGCTTATCTTTATTGACTCTCTGGAGCAGCTTATCTTTATTGACTCTCTGGAGCAGCTTATCTTTATTGACTCTCTGGAGCAGCTTATCTTTATTGACTCTGGAGCAGCTTATCTTTATTGACTCTGGAGCAGCTTATCTTTATTGACTCTCTGGAGCAGCTTATCTTTATTGACTCTCTGGAGCAGCTTATCTTTATTGACTCTGGAGCAGCTTATCTTTATTGACTCTCTGGAGCAGCTTATCTTTATTGACTCTCTGGAGCAGCTTATCTTTATTGACTCTGGAGCAGCTTATCTTTATTGACTCTGGAGCAGCTTATCTTTATTGACTCTCTGGAACAGCTTATCTTTATTGACTCTCTGGAGCAGCTTATCTTTATTGACTCTGGAGCAGCTTATCTTTATTGACTCTCTGGAGCAGCTTATCTTTATTGACTCTGGAGCAGCTTATCTTTATTGACTCTCTGGAGCAGCTTATCTTTATTGACTCTCTGGAGCAGCTTATCTTTACTGACTCTCTGGAGCAGCTTATCTTTATTGACTCTCTGGAGCAGCTTATCTTTATTGACTCTGGAGCAGCTTATCTTTATTGACTCTGGAGCAGCTTATCTTTATTGACTCTCTGGAGCAGCTTATCTTTATTGACTCTCTGGAGCAGCTTATCTTTATTGACTCTGGAGCAGCTTATCTTTATTGACTCTCTGGAGCAGCTTATCTTTATTGACTCTGGAGCAGCTTATCTTTATTGACTCTCTGGAGCAGCTTATCTTTATTGACTCTCTGGAGCAGCTTATCTTTATTGACTCTGGAGCAGCTTATCTTTATTGACTCTCTGGAGCAGCTTATCTTTATTGACTCTCTGGAGCAGCTTATCTTTATTGACTCTGGAGCAGCTTATCTTTATTGACTCTCTGGAGCAGCTTATCTTTGACTCTCTGGAGCAGCTTATCTTTGACTCTCTGGAGCAGCTTATCTTTATTGACTCTCTGGAGCAGCTCTGACAGGCCCGAGGGAAGAAAGGAAAGATGTAGAAATGAAGGGAGGAAAAGATGTAGATGTCAGAACTCATCCAGGGGGAAGATGTCGTGGTTTTCTTCTCACAGAGAAGTTGAAAGAACTTGTTAATCTCGGAAACCCGGAACTACAACAATTGAGAATAATTGTGTCAGACGTTACTTGAGTCTCTCCACAAGAGATTATGAATTTATTAATGCTGAGAGGGAGACTCTAGTATCATGTGACTATGAAATAACACCGACCATTTCAACCACACGAGGACAGAGTTGAGCTAACGCTATTCACAATACAATGGCAACATTTGAGTAAACAATACAAAGGAAAATATAAAACGTGTCATGTTTTAAACTTTATTGTTTAAAGTCGGTAGAAAAACTGTTAAAATCAGAAAACATTCTCAGCTTTTGCCTTAAAGCATCAGAAATCCTCCAGACAGAAGAGATACTCTAGCTCTGGTCCAGGGTGTTACTGCTCAGCCTTCCTTCACTGACGCCCAGGACCAGAGCTAGAGAGAGAGATGGAGAAACAGAGACACCATGCAGACAGTATACAGAGACAGACATGGGCCGAGTCCAAAACGGCACCCTATTCCCTCAATAGTAGAGCTGGGTGACGTGGACCAAAATCCATATGGTGAGAAATTGCCTGAATTGATGCGATACTGATAAATAGAACAATCTGTTTATAACATGAATCTGCACCACAGTTTCTATTATTCTCCTTTAAACTACTAGTTAGATGGTTGTAGCAGTCAATTGTCCCATTAACAAATCACCCATATTGGCAAACTTACTTCATTTCAAACTTCACATTTCTCTAGTATAGGTTACTGCCTACGATAAGTGATCGGTAATGCCGGTGTCGATAATGATCGGTTTAATACGATAAGTGATCGGTAATGCCGGTGTCGATAATGATCGGTTTAATACGATAAGTGATCGGTATTGCCGGTGTCGATAATGATCGGTTTAATACGATAAGTGATCGGTAATGCCGGTGTCGATAATGATCGGTTTAATACGATAAGTGATCGGTATTGCCGGTGTCGATAATGATCGGTTTAATACGATAAGTGATCGGTAATGCCGGTGTCGATAATGATCGGTTTAATACGATAAGTGATCGGTATTGCCGGTGTCGATAATGATCGGTTTAATACGATAAGTGATCGGTATTTCCGGTGTCGATAATGATCGGTTTAATACGATAAGTGATCGGTATTTCCGGTGTCGGTAATGATCGGTTTAATACGATAAGTGATCTGTATTTCCGGTGTCGATAATGATCGGTTTAATACGATAAGTGATCGGTATTTCCGGTGTCGATAATGATCGGTTTAACGTCCTGGCTGTACTATACAGTGCACTACTATTGACCAGAGGCCTATGAAGGGAACAGAGTGCCTTTAGGGACGACCAGAGGCCTATGAAGGGAACAAGGTGCCATGAGGGACGACCAGAGGCCTATGAAGGGAACAAGGTGCCATTAGGGACGACCAGAGGCCTATGAAGGGAACAAGGTGCCATGAGGGACGACCAGAGGGCTATGAAGGGAACAAGGTGCCATGAGGGACGACCAGAGGCCTATGAAGGGAACAAGGTGCCATTAGGGACGACCAGAGAGTAAAGCCCTTACACATGTTCCCCAATAAGAGGAACACAGTGCCTCATGTTCCCCAATAAGAGGAACACAGTGCCTCATGTTCCCCAATAAGAGGAACACAGTGCCTTTGACAAGTCCATAGAACAGCTGCCAGACAAGATGTTAAGAGTATTATACACCCAACGCAACAACACAACATGGTGATCCTGCGTATTTACAAATTGCAGGGCTGAACACGTTTGCATATTTTTGCTACACAATAAACCCTAACAGCCATTTGGCTCGGCTTGTGTTGCGTACTTACGTAGAGTATAAACATGAGGCTGTGGACAGTGGGCTGTAGAAGACAAGACCTTTAACTACCGATGAGGTATCCTCTGAAGTCTGTTGCAAGGAGAGAGTGTCTGTTAGGACATCTATGGGCCAGACAGAGGAGTGTCTGTTAGGACGTCTATGGGCCAGACAGAGGAGTGTCTGTTTGAATGTCTATACGGCAGACAGAGGTGTGTGTGTGTGGTGTGTCTATACAGCAGACAGAGAGGTGTGTGTGTGTATATCTGTGGGACAGACAGGTGTGTGTGTGTCTATAGATCAGACAGAGGTGTGTGTGTGTGTGGTGTGTCTATACGGCAGACAGAGGTGTGTGTGTGTGGTGTGTCTATACGGCAGACAGAGGTGTGTGTGTGTGGTGTGTCTATACAGCAGACAGAGGTGTGTGTGTGTGTGTGTGTGTGTGGTGTGTCTATACGGCAGACAGAGGTATGTGTGTTCTCCCTGAGGTGAGTATCAGTCAGATTCAGAGAGCAGTGGAGAGACCTCTGTATACAACACAACACACACACAAAATACTGTACAGACAGTACAATAAATACACACTCATACAGTGATAACATGATCAAATACCATCCATAGACAAGTTATACTATGTAATGCCCCCCCTCCACCACTGACTTCTGAAGGTTAAAGTTCAGGACTACTTTTTACACTGAGGTATTTTGTCCCTATAAATACTGTTTCATTCAGAATTATCGTGACGTCTAGATGCTTAAGAAGAGAATGACATTCAACATGACCTGTCTTTACTTTACACAGGCAACAGTGTGTGTTCAACACTCAATCAAAACTACAGACAGCAATCACATAGCTGTCAATCTATCTAACCAATCAGAGCAGAGTATCAGAACATACACAGAGGCTCTAACTCATGAATGCGGAAGCACAACAATTTGCTCACACACACACCTCTCCAATGACTACATCACATCAGTTTGGGCTTGTTGGTTTCTACTCCTGTGCTTTGAAGGGAGAAGACCGTCAGAAAAGGCTGTCTGACAAACTCACTCACGGGACTACAAACCCCAGGTTGCTCGAAAAGTAGGAAGTCTGTATCCAAATCTATTGCTTCAAATGTGAAAGGTCATGGCAATGCCTTGTGGGAAAAAATGAACAGTTATAACACAGTGTTGGGTGGAGTTGCCCCTAGATGCTGATCTTAAGTCAGCTTCACATTTTCCCCACTAATGGTTAAGGTTAGGATTGGGGGAGGAGAAGCAGCTCCTAGTTCTGTACTTAGGGGAAACTTCACCCCCTTACACACAGCCAGAACTCCCCATCAGACAGACAACACAGAGGTTTCAATATGACAGAACGTTGTCATGAATACTCAATAGATCCATGATATGGGGGGGGGGGGGGGCACGACGCATACCACTATACACAGAACTGAACCCCCAAAACACACCTTGGGTCGTACTCATTACTGCATACCGTAGCAAAACGTTTTGCAACGGAAAACAAACGGTTCTCATTGGACCAATGGAGGTAGGTCCCTTCCTGTTTGCTCCGTTCAGCTTCGAGTGAATACGACCCTTGAACTTGAGATCTGCGATTATTATAGTCTAATAGCACAATACAAATGTTAAAAAGTATTGAAGTGAAGCACATTGACCAAGAAGAGTAAAGGAGGATAACTAATGTAGCTTTATCTTCATTTTCTGGTTGAGTTACTATGAAGTCTGGGCAGAAATAAAGGACTTGAAGTCTTAAAGATGTACGCGGATGAATATCGCAACACTAAAGGAGAATAAACCCATGTGTGGTCATATGTTAGTATAATAGATAAATACAGTTTACAGTTCTTTCAGAAAACTAAATGATATCACCCAGTAGTGTTGCTTTCTTTCTCTTCTTGTTTCACATGAAAATATAGAAATCTTTGTTTTTATTCCCAATAAAAATCAAAAATAGAAAAGGTCACTTAAAAACACAGAGAGACAAACAGAAACGGAGAGAACATTCCAGAAAATCCCCCCCCCCGCCCCAAAATCCCAGGCAGTTGGAGGTTCTAAGCGTCGTTCCTTTGCGACCAAAAAGGAAAGTAGTTCCGACCAAGGACAAATAGTCCCCCTAGTCGAGAGGGCCCTGGAAGATGAGTCTAACGTATCCCTGCTCGCCACTCAGTTGCTGGGCGCAGAAGGGACAGGAGGCGTGGAAGGTGTGTGTTCCGTGCGGCAGCGGGATCTGACTCCAGAACACAGCCGTCTTCTCGGAACACACGTGACCACACGGTGAGAAGGCGTGGGTGGGCGGAGCCGTGTCCAGATAGAAGCTTGCCTCGCAGCCCAACCAGAGGGGAACGTACGGCCCAGTGGCTCGACACATAGGACACTCCCTGCTCCAGCCCTGCTCCCTCTCCTCCTGGTCCCGGTCCAGCCTGTCTCTGTCCCGGTCCAGCCTGTCTCTGTCCCGGTCCAGCCTGTCTCTGTCCCGGTGGCTTCCCCAGTTGTGGTAACCATGGACGTGGCCACACTGGAGATAGACCCATGGCTGCTTCTCATCTGGGGTGTCCTACAGTAGGTGAGATGCATCGTAAGTAATCCCATAAGGGGAGAATGGAGTAGTCACCAGCAACACATACAGCAACAACAAGAACACCTGGATACATCAGAAAATATATAGAACAGAAACCCCCTGCTGCCTTCTCTACAACTGGTATTTCCCTACAGAAACCCCCTGCTGCCTTCTCTACAACTGGTCTTTCCCTACAGAAACCCCCTGCTGCCTTCTCTACAACTGGTCTTTCCCTACAGAAACCCCCTGCTGCCTTCTCTACAACTGGTATTTCCCTACAGAAACCCCCTGCTGCCTTCTCTACAACTAGTCTTTCTCTACTGAAACCCCCTGCTGCCTTCTCTACAACTGGTCTTTCTCTACAGAAACCCCCTGCTGCCTTCTCTACAACTGGTCTTTCTCTACTGAAACCCCCTGCTGCCTTCTCTACAACTGGTCTTTCTCTACAGAAACCCCCTGCTGCCTTCTCTACAACTGGTCTTTCCCTACAGAAACCCCCTGCTGCCTTCTCTACAACTGGTCTTTCTCTACTGAAACCCCCTGCTGCCTTCTCTACAACTGGTCTTTCTCTACTGAAACCCCCTGCTGCCTTCTCTACAACTGGTCTTTCTCTACTGAAACCCCCTGCTGCCTTCTCTACAACTGGTCTTTCTCTACTGAAACCCCCTGCTGCCTTCTCTACAACTGGTCTTTCTCTACAGAAACCTCCTGCTGCCTTCTCTGCAACTGGTCTTTCTCTACTGAAACCCCCTGCTGCCTTCTCTACAACTGGTCTTTCTCTACAGAAACCCCCTGCTGCCTTCTCTGCTCTACAACTGGTCTTTCTCTACAGAAACCCCCTGCTGCCTTCTCTACAACTGGTATTTCTCTACTGAAACCCCCTGCTGCCTTCTCTACAACTGGTCTTTCTCTACTGAAACCCCCTGCTGCCTTCTCTACAACGGGTCTTTCTCTACTGAAACCCCCTGCTGCCTTCTCTACAACTGGTCTTTCTCTACAGAAACCCCCTGCTGCCTTCTCTGCTCTACAACTGGTCTTTCTCTACAGAAACCCCCTGCTGCCTTCTCTACAACTGGTATTTCTCTACTGAAACCCCCTGCTGCCTTCTCTACAACTGGTCTTTCTCTACTGAAACCCCCTGCTGCCTTCTCTACAACGGGTCTTTCTCTACTGAAACCCCCTGCTGCCTTCTCTACAACTGGTCTTTCTCTACAGAAACCCCCTGCTGCCTTCTCTGCTCTACAACTGGTCTTTCTCTACTGAAACCCCCTGCTGCCTTCTCTGCTCTACAACTGGTCTTTCTCTACTGAAACCCCCTGCTGCCTTCTCTGCTCTACAACTGGTCTTTCTCTACTGAAACCCCCTGCTGCCTTCTCTACAACGGGTCTTTCTCTACTGAAACCCCCTGCTGCCTTCTCTACAACTGGTCTTTCTCTACAGAAACCCCCTGCTGCCTTCTCTGCTCTACAACTGGTCTTTCCCTACAGAAACCCCCTGCTGCCTTCTCTACAACTGGTCTTTCTCTACTGAAACCCCCTGCTGCCTTCTCTACAACTGGTCTTTCTCTACTGAAACCCCCTGCTGCCTTCTCTACAACGGGTCTTTCTCTACTGAAACCCCCTGCTGCCTTCTCTACAACTGGTCTTTCTCTACTGAAACCCCCTGCTGCCTTCTCTACAACTGGTCTTTCCCTACAGAAACCCCCTGCTGCCTTCTCTACAACTGGTCTTTCCCTACAGAAACCCCCTGCTGCCTTCTCTGCTCTACAACTGGTCTTTCTCTACTGAAACCCCCTGCTGCCTTCTCTACAACTGGTCTTTCTCTACAGAAACCCCCTGCTGCCTTCTCTACAACTGGTCTTTCTCTACTGAAACCCCCTGCTGCCTTCTCTACAACGGGTCTTTCTCTACTGAAACCCCCTGCTGCCTTCTCTACAACTGGTCTTTCTCTACTGAAACCCCCTGCTGCCTTCTCTACAACTGGTCTTTCTCTACAGAAACCCCCTGCTGCCTTCTCTACAACTGGTCTTTTCCTACAGAAACCCCCTGCTGCCTTCTCTACAACTGGTCTTTCTCTACAGAAACCCCCTGCTGCCTTCTCTACAACTGGTCTTTCTCTACAGAAACCCCCTGCTGCCTTCTCTACAACTGGTCTTTCCCTACAGAAACCCCCTCCTCCCTTCTCTACAACTGGTCTTTCTCTACAGAAACCCCCTGCTGCCTTCTCTACAACTGGTCTTTCCCTACAGAAACCCCCTGCTGCCTTCTCTACAACTGGTCTTTCTCTACTGAAACCCCCTGCTGCCTTCTCTACAACTGGTCTTTCTCTACTGAAACCCCCTGCTGCCTTCTCTACAACTGGTCTTTCTCTACTGAAACCCCCTGCTGCCTTCTCTGCTCTACAACTGGTCTTTCTCTACTGAAACCCCCTGCTGCCTTCTCTACAACTGGTCTTTCCCTACAGAAACCCCCTGCTGCCTTCTCTACAACTGGTCTTTCCCTACAGAAACCCCCTGCTGCCTTCTCTACAACTGGTCTTTCTCTACTGAAACCCCCTGCTGCCTTCTCTACAACGGGTCTTCCTCTACTGAAACCCCCTGCTGCCTTCTCTTCTCTACAACTGGTCTTTCCCTACTAGCTCGGACTTTACTGATTGCTACTTTATTAAGGAGAAATGACTATGACTGAGATGTGGTTGTCCCACCTAGCCACTAACTGTAATGACTCTGGATAAGAGAGTCTGCTAAATGACTCACTACTGTAGTGACTCTGGATAAGAGAGTCTGCTAAATCACTCACTACTGTAGTGACTCTGGATAAGAGAGTCTGCTAAATGACTCACTACCGTAGTGACTCTGGATAAGAGAGTCTGCTAAATCACTCACTACCTTAGTGTCTCTGGATAAGAGAGTCTGCTAAATGACTCACTACTGTAGTGACTCTGGATAAGAGAGTCTGCTAAATCACTCACTACCTTAGTGTCTCTGGATAAGAGTCTGCTAAATGACTCACTACTGTAGTGACTCTGGATAAGAGAGTGCTAAATGACTCACTACTGTAGTGACTCTGGATAAGAGTCTGCTAAATGACTCACTACTGTAGTGACTCTGGATAAGAGAGTCTGCTAAATACTCACTACTGTAGTGACTCTGGATAAGAGAGTCTGCTAAATAACTCCCTACTGTAGTTACTCTGGATAAGAGAGTCTGATAAATGACTCACTACTGTAGTGACTCTGGATAAGAGAGTCTGCTAAATGACTCACTACTGTAGTGACTCTGGATAAGAGAGTCTGCTAAATAACTCCCTACTGTAGTGACTCTGGATAAGAGAGTTTGCTAAATGACTAAATGTCTGGCTCAGTTGATAGAGCATGATCAGCACCAGGATCGTGAGTTTGATTCTCGCTGGGGCAACCAATAGGAAAATGTATGTAATAACTGCTGTAAGTTGCTTTGGATAAGAGCATGTGCTCTTATTGGGGGGGGGGGCATATTTTCTATTGTATTGTCATTGTATTAGGGAGGGAACTTGCCTTGCGTCTCATGGAGGGGAAGGCCAGGGTGTTGAAGCCGACGGGACACTGGGGCCGGGCTGCGTTGATTTCCTGACGTAGCGCCTCCAGGTGTTTGATGGTGGGGGTGCGGCTCAGGCCCTCGGCCGTGCGCCACAGGAGCGTGGCTCCACACAGGTCTATCAGAGAGCCATCCACCAGCTCCTGGCTCTCTGCCTCTACCTGAGGGGAGAGGGGACAATCTTCAAAACACGCAACAATATACACAACAATACGCGTCATTTCATCAGAACTGGCGTTAAAGTAACATCACACATTAAAGCTACTTTCAAAATGTTCAGATGATTACACTTTAACAAAAAGTAAACTGAGACTCAGCGATATGACGTTGCCACGAATAGCAGAGCAGATATTGAGATGAGCACAATGCATGACTCCACTCTCTCAGTCAGACACACTATCTGTGCATGACTTCACTCTCTCAGTCACACACACTATCTGTGCATGACTTCACTCTCTCAGTCACACACACTATCTGTGCATGACTTCACTCTCTCAGTCACACACACTATCTGTGCATGACTTCACTCTCTCAGTCACACACACTATCTGTGCATGACTTCACTCTCTCAGTCACACACACTATCTGTGCATGACTCCACTCTCTCAGTCACACACACACTATCTGTGCATGACTCCACTCTCTCAGTCACACTGAGTATCTGTGCATGACTTCACTCTCTCAGTCACACACACTATCTGTGCATGTACACAGGTGCTCTTCACGCTGCTACAAGGTGTGAGCTACGGGACCAAAACAGCGGAGAAGTTTAGCCGCGCGCTTCAACGCTCTTAGTTGTTGAGGAAATGGACCGGACAATATTGCTGTTTACTTTGTGCATCTCTGAGTACTTTTAAGGAGCACAGTGTTGAAGGGGTGTAGTGTCTCATATAGCCCTGTAGATGGCAGGCTAGCCCATCTGTTCTCCACATCTCTGTATGGAGGTTGGAGAGCTGGTACACATTACTGACACACACACACACACACACAACTCAGATCCTGTCTCAAACACAGCCAACTCAGATCCTGTCTCAAACACAGCCAACTCAGATCCTGTCTCAAACACAGCCAACTCACATCCTGTCTCAAACACGACACCCAACTCACATCCTGTCTCTTACACGACACCCAACTCACATCCTGTCTCTTACACGACACCCAACTCACATCCTGTCTCTTACACGACACCCAACTCACATCCTGTCTCAAACACGACACTACACCCAACTCACATCCTGTCTCAAACACGACACCCAACTCACATCCTGTCTCTTACACGACACTACACCCAACTCACATCCTGTCTCTTACACGACACTACACCCAACTCACATCCTGTCCCTTACACAACACTACACCCAACTCACATCCTGTCCCTTACACGACACCAAACTCACATCCTGTCTCAAACACACACTAGTACTGGCATCTCCTGCACACACACATTAATCATGTCACACTCTCATTATAAATTTATCAACAGTACAGTATGTAAGGACTCCAGGCCCTGGGGAGGGTGTGAGGGTGTGAGAGTGTTCTCCTATGGGTCTATCCTTAATTACAATCACTTCAACCCTGAACACTCAGACTGGGGAAGGACAAACAGGCCCACTGGCACTGGGTTCTGGTGGTGTGTGTGTGTGTGTGAACATGTCTGCATGTGCATATCTGTGTGGATGGTCTGTGCATGTGTGTGAAGGGCATACTGTAGGACACTATGCTGCAGTGTTGACCTCTTCTGTTTTCCCCAGTCACCTGCCTGGTGGACAGAGTCCTCTACTGACCGACCGACGGACACACACACAGAACCAGTCACATCCCATTTAACACAGACACATGCTGTTATATATCCTGTAAATACTACTATCTAAATGTACAACTACAGGCTGGGCCATAGGCTACAGCCTCAAATCAACTACAGGCTGGGTATACTGCCATAGGCTACAGCCTCAAATCAACTACAGGCTGGGTATACTGCCATAGGCTACAGCCTCAAATCAACTACAGGCTGGGTATACTGCCATAGGCTACAGCCTCAAATCAACTACAGGCTGGGTATACTGCCATAGACTACAGCCTCAAATCAACTACAGGCTGGGTATACTGCCATAGGCTACAGCCTCAAATCAACTACAGGCTGGGCCATAGGCTACAGCCTCAAATCAACTACAGGCTGGGTATACTGCCATAGGCTACAGCCTCAAATCACTGACATTCACACTAAACCTAAGACATGTCAAGGAGAAGACAAAGGCCTAAACATGTTATTGTCCCAAGTTTGCCCTTTTCCTTAAATAAATGTTTTGACCAGTAAAGGGGGTCTTGCTAAGGCTTACCAGGCTTCTTCATTTGGAGCTGAAAGTTGCAGATTAAAAAGGAACAATCTGTGATTGTCCAAAACTGTACGTACAGTATCATATTTTTGTTTTATATAATACCCATTGAGTCTTGAAGAATATAACTTATAAAGTGCCTAATTAGCTTAGTTCAACTGTCGTACCTCATCAGAATTCCAAATATAAGCTTGTTATCCTTCGCTGTTTGTAAACAACGTACATGTAAACAAACACTGTATAGCCTCAAAACATGGTTAAAACTATACGTTGGACATCATGGATGGTCAGTCCTCGTATCCATAACTCTGTCTGTGAACATGAGTGGTTCCATTTCTCCAGCCCCTCCCTCGGCTGTTTACCACATCAGTAACGGGTGACACTTGGGTTTTGTTTAAACTGCAGATTGCACCTTTAAATTCAGGATAAATGATGAAGTGTGGTATTGTTCTTCTTCCCCATGACATTACTGCACCCTGCAGCTGTGTGGAGGTTTATTTATTCATGTGACTGCATTACATTATACAGGAGGGAACAGGGAAGGTAGGTGACTGCATTACATTATACAGGAGGGAACAGGGAAGGTAGGTGACTGCACTACTTTATATAGGAGGGAACAGGGAAGGTAGGTGACTGCACTACTTTATACAGGAGGGACCAGGGAAGGTAGGTGACTGCATTACTTTATACAGGAGGGAACAGGGAAGGTAGGTGACTGCACTACTTTATACAGGAGGGACCAGGGAAGGTAGGTGACTGCACTACTTTATACAGGAGGGAACAGGGAAGGTAGGTGACTGCATTACTTTATACAGGAGGGAACAGGGAAGGTAGGTGACTGCATTACTTTATACAGGAGGGAACAGGGAAGGTAGGTGACTGCACTACTTTATACAGGAGGGAACAGGGAAGGTAGGTGACTGCACTACTTTATACAGGAGGGAACAGGGAAGGTAGGTGACTGCACTACTTTATACAGGAGGTAATAGGGAAGGTAGGTGACTGCATTACTTTATACAGGAGGGAACAGGGCAGGTAGGTGACTGCATTACTTTATACAGGAGGGAACAGGGAAGGTAGGTGACTGCACTACTTTATACAGGAGGGAACAGGGAAGGTAGGTGACTGCACTACTTTATAAAGGAGGGACCAGGGAAGGTAGGTGACTGCACTACTTTATACAGGAGGGAACAGGGAAGGTAGGTGACTGCACTACTTTATACAGGAGGGACCAGGGAAGGTAGGTGACTGCACTACTTTATACAGGAGGGAACAGGGAAGGTAGGTGACTGCACTACTTTATACAGGAGGGAACAGGGAAGGTAGGTGACTGCACTACTTTATAAAGGAGGGACCAGGGAAGGTAGGTGACTGCATTACTTTATACAGGAGGGAACAGGGAAGGTAGGTGACTGCACTACTTTATACAGGAGGGCACAGGGAAGGTAGGTGACTGCATTACTTTATACAGGAGGGAACAGGGAAGGTAGGTGACTGCATTACTTTATACAGGAGGGCACAGGGAAGGTAGGTGACTGCACTACTTTACACAGGAGGTCATTTTCCTGTGGCATTCTGTAGATCCGTGGTTCCCAACCGGTGGGCCGAGGCCTTGAGGAAGTCTACACTGGGAAACTTGATTTTTTAAACACTTATTAACGTGACCAGTGGACTTTTGACTTGGGAGCACTAGTGGCGGTCAGGTAAAACATTAAACGTCACTTAGTTAGGGGACGGCAGGGTAGCCTAGTGGTTAGAGTGTAGAGGCGGCAGGGTAGCCTAGTGGTTAGAGTGTAGGGACGGCAGGTAGACTAGTGGTTAGAGTGTAGGGACGGCAGGGTGGCCTAGTGGTTAGAGTGTAGGGACGGCAGGGTAGCCTAGTGGTTAGAGTGTAGGGACGGCAGGGTGGCCTAGTGGTTAGAGTGTAGGGGCGGCAGGGTAGCCTAGTGGTTAGAGTGTAGGGACGGCAGGGTAGCCTAGTGGTTAGAGTGTAGGGACGGCAGGGACGGCAGGGTGGCCTAGTGGTTAGAGTGTAGGGACGGCAGGTAGACTAGTGGTTAGAGTGTAGGGACGGCAGGGTGGCCTAGTGGTTAGAGTGTAGGGACGGCAGGGTGGCCTAGTGGTTAGAGTGTAGGGGCGGCAGGGTAGCCTAGTGGTTAGAGTGTAGGGACGGCAGGGTAGCCTAGTGGTTAGAGTGTAGGGACGGCAGGGTGGCCTAGTGGTTAGAGTGTAGGGGCGGCAGGGTAGCCTAGTGGTTAGAGTGTAGGGACGGCAGGGTAGCCTAGTGGTTAGAGTGTAGGGACGGCAGGTAGCCTAGTGGTTAGAGTGTAGGGACGGCAGGGTGGCCTAGTGGTTAGAGTGTAGGGGCGGCAGGGTAGCCTAGTGGTTAGAGTGTAGGGACGGCAGGGTGGCCTAGTGGTTAGAGTGTAGGGGCGGCAGGGTAGCCTAGTGGTTAGAGTGTAGGGACGGCAGGGTAGCCTAGTGGTTAGAGTGTAGGGACGGCAGGTAGCCTAGTGGTTAGAGTGTAGGGACGGCAGGGTAGCCTAGTGGTTAGTGTAGGGACGGCAGGGTGGCCTAGTGGTTAGAGTGTAGGGACGGCAGGGTGGCCTAGTGGTTAGAGTGTAGGGACGGCAGGGTAGCCTAGTGGTTAGAGTGTAGGGGCGGCAGGGTAGCCTAGTGGTTAGAGTGTAGGGACGGCAGGTAGACTAGTGGTTAGAGTGTAGGGACGGCAGGGTGGCCTAGTGGTTAGAGTGTAGGGACGGCAGGGTAGCCTAGTGGTTAGAGTGTAGGGACGGCAGGGTGGCCTAGTGGTTAGAGTGTAGCGGCGGCAGGGTAGCCTAGTGGTTAGAGTGTAGGGACGGCAGGTAGACTAGTGGTTAGAGTGTAGGGACGGCAGGGTGGCCTAGTGGTTAGAGTGTAGGGACGGCAGGGTAGCCTAGTGGTTAGAGTGTAGGGACGGCAGGTAGCCTAGTGGTTAGAGTGTAGGGACGGCAGGGTGGCCTAGTGGTTAGAGTGTAGGGGCGGCAGGGTAGCCTAGTGGTTAGAGTGTAGGGACGGCAGGGTAGCCTAGTGGTTAGAGTGTAGGGACGGCAGGGACGGCAGGGTGGCCTAGTGGTTAGAGTGTAGGGACGGCAGGTAGACTAGTGGTTAGAGTGTAGGGACGGCAGGGTGGCCTAGTGGTTAGAGTGTAGGGACGGCAGGGTAGCCTAGTGGTTAGAGTGTAGGGGCGGCAGGGTAGCCTAGTGGTTAGAGTGTAGGGACGGCAGGGTAGCCTAGTGGTTAGAGTGTAGGGACGGCAGGGTGGCCTAGTGGTTAGAGTGTAGGGGCGGCAGGGTAGCCTAGTGGTTAGAGTGTAGGGACGGCAGGGTAGCCTAGTGGTTAGAGTGTAGGGACGGCAGGTAGCCTAGTGGTTAGAGTGTAGGGACGGCAGGGTAGCCTAGTGGTTAGTGTAGGGACGGCAGGGTGGCCTAGTGGTTAGAGTGTAGGGACGGCAGGGTGGCCTAGTGGTTAGAGTGTAGGGACGGCAGGGTAGCCTAGTGGTTAGTGTAGGGACGGCAGGGTGGCCTAGTGGTTAGAGTGTAGGGACGGCAGGGTGGCTTAGTGGTTAGAGTGTAGGGACGGCAGGGTGGCCTAGTGGTTAGTGTAGGGACGGCAGGGTGGCCTAGTGGTTAGAGTGTAGGGGCGGCAGGGTAGCCTAGTGGTTAAAGTGTAGGGGCGGCAGGGTAGCCTAGTGGTTAGAGTGTAGGGACGGCAGGGTAGCCTAGTGGTTAGAGTGTAGGGACGGCAGGGTAGCCTAGTGGTTAGAGTGTAGGGACGGCAGGGTAGCCTAGTGGTTAGAGTGTAGGGACGGCAGGGTAGCCTAGTGGTTAGAGTGTAGGGGCGGCAGGGTAGCCTAGTGGTTAGAGCGTTGGACTAGTAACCGGAAGGTTGCAAGTACAAACCCCCGAGCTGACAAGGTTAAAATTTGTCGTTCTGCCCCTGAACAGGCAGTTAACCCACTAGGCCGTCATTGAAAATAAGAATTTGTTCTTAACTGACTTGCCTATTTAAATAAAGGTGTAAAACTGTATGGCTCTGGGCTTAGCTATACCAGAGCCACTGCCATAGAAACACACAGAGAGAGCATGGTTGTGTCTCCGTGGTTGCACCTTTACAATGCAGGAAACTACAAGACCGGAGCTACATTTTTCTCTTTCTGCCGCGTTGCGTTGTGTCTACGAACAGCCCTTAGTCGTGGTATATTGGTCATATACCACACTCCCTCAGGCCTTACTTTCATGTGGGCTAAGAGTTGTTCATGCTCGGTAGAATCTTATTCAGAAGGATTCACAGCTGTAACGACTGTCAAAAGGTGCTTCCACCGAGTATGAAGTCTGGGCTGTGAAGACAATCAATACATCTTCATTTTTATTCATTTGGAAAAATAGGTTGTGTAGATCGGAAAAGGACACAAATCTAATTTAATGCCTTTTTAGATTTCCTTTTGAGACAGATAAATATGAAGATGTTTCTATTGGTGCCCGCCCAGAATCTAAAACAGCCAATCAGCTGTGAAATAGGAAGTGGGTTCTTTAATGCTGGAGCACACATGGTTAACTCTTCACTATTGAAAGCTCCACATAATGTACTTGTTCATTTGTTGCTGCATCGGGAGACATGAAGAGAGGGATGAGAGAAGGAGAGGGATGAGAGAAGGAGAGGGATGAGAGAAGGAGAGGGATGAGAGGAAGAGAGGTGAAAGAGGAGAGGTGGGATGATGCTTGATAAAGACCTGCGCTGCCATTTGGAATTGCTAACAAGTAGTGAAAAGAAACGCTTGTGGAATCATCTCTCTCTCTCTCTATCCCTCTCTCCTCTCTCTCATTCTCTATCCCTCTCTCATTCTCTATCCCTCTCTCTCTATCCCTCTCTCTCATTCTCTCTCTCTCATTCTCTCTCTATCCCTCTCTCTCTATCCCTCTTTCTCTCCCTCTCTCTCTCATTCTCTCTCTCTCTCATTCTCTCTCTATCCCTCTCTCTCTCATTCTCTCTCAATCCCTCTCTCTCTCATTCTCTCTATATCCCTCTCTCTCTCTCTATCCCTCTCTCTTCAGAGTAGAATGTGTTTTCACGTTACCCCTCTCCATCTTGCCCTGTGTGTGTGTGTCTCACCCTCTTGCCCTGTGTGTGTGTGTGTGTGTCACCATCTTGCCCTGTGTGTGTGTGTCTCACCCTCTTGCCCTGTGTGTGTGTGTCTGTCTCTCACCATCTTGCCCTGTGTGTGTGTGTGTGTGTGTGTGTGTCTCACCATCTTGCCCTGTGTGTGTGTGTGTGTGTGTCTCACCATCTTGCCCTGTGTGTGTGTGTGTGTGTGTGTGTGTGTGTGTCTCACCATCTTGCCCTGTGTGTGTGTGTCTCTCACCATCTTGCCCTGTGTGTGTGTGTGTGTGTGTGTGTCTCACCATCTTGCCCTGTGTGTGTGTGTGTGTGTGTGTGTGTCTCACCATCTTGCCCTGTGTGTGTGTGTGTGTGTGTGTGTCTCACCATCTTGCCCTGTGTGTGTGTGTGTGTGTGTGTGTGTCTCACCATCTTGCCCTGTGTGTGTGTGTGTCTCTCCCCATCTTGCCCTGTGTGTGTGTGTGTGTGTCTCACCATCTTGCCCTGTGTGTGTGTGTGTGTGTGTCTCACCATCTTGCCCTGTGTGTGTGTGTGTGTGTGTGTGTGTCTCACCATCTTGCCCTGTGTGTGTGTGTGTCTCTCCCCATCTTGCCCTGTGTGTGTGTGTGTGTGTCTCACCATCTTGCCCTGTGTGTGTGTGTGTGTGTGTCTCACCATCTTGCCCTGTGTGTGTGTGTCTCACCATCTTGCCCCGCTGCTGAGCGGAGCGGGTCTCTCGGAGGGTGAAGACGTTACCGCAGACAGAGATCTCTCTCCAGACGCCCGGTTTGGAGTCCTCCGTGAAGCCGTGGCGAGGGTGCATCACCAGCACGCCGTTGGTGGTCAGACCGTCCATCTGACCGTCACACGTCTTCCATTTAGCTGCCTTCTCCTGACGGGGGCGGGGGACAGGGGGGGAGGGGGGTAGAGAGGGATATAGAAAGTAAATGGTTAATTTAGTGTCAAGATTTACTGTACTGTGTGGTATGCATGTACCTTTCTGAACATTCCCACACACACACCTCCCCCCCCCCCCATCCCACACCCCCCTCCCCACGACCCACTCACCCCTCCCCCGACCCACTCACCACTCCCCCCAACCCCCTCCCCCCATCCCACACCTCCCCATCCCACACACCTACCTCTCCTCCCCCATCCCACACACCTACCTCTCCTCCACCATCCCACACACACACCTCCCCTCCCCCCATCCCACACACCTACCTCTCCTCCCCCATCCCACACACACACCTCCCCTCCCCCCATCCCACACACACCTACCTCCCCTCTCCCCATCCCACACACACCTACCTCCCCTCTCCCCATCCCACACACACCTACCTCCCCTCTCCCCATCCCACACACACCTACCTCCCCTCTCCCCATCCCACACACACCTACCTCCCCTCCCCCCATCCCACACACACCTACCTCCCCTCCCCCCATCCCACACACACCTACCTCCCCTCCCCCCATCCCACACACACCTACCTCCCCTCCCCCCATCCCACACACACACCTCTCTCCTCCCCCCGACCCACTCACCCCCCTCCCCCCGACCCACTCACCCCCCCCACCACACACCCCCCTCCCCCCGACCCACTCACCCCCCTCCCCCCGACCCACACACACACCTGCCCCCGACCCACTCACCCCTCCCCCTATCCCACTCACCCCTCCCCCTATCCCACACCCCCCTCCCCCTATCCCACACCCCCCGACCCACTCACCCCCCTCCCCCCGACCCACACACACACCTGCCCCCGACCCACTCACCCCTCCCCCTATCCCACACCCCCCTCCCCCTATCCCACACCCCCCTCCCCCCATCCCACTCACCCCTAGGAAGATGTTCTTGGAGCTGTCGAAGCCGGCAGCGTAGATGCGTGCGGTGTAGGGGGGCGTCCTCTGACACATGACACGGCAGGCGAAGCGAGAGATGGTGCTCTGGACTGACTGGGTGTCTGAGTTACTCTGGCTCCCTGCCACCGTGTCGGTTACCACAAAGTCTATAGGGCTCTCTGTGGAACGACCAATCTGACAGGAGGAGGGAGGGGAAAGGTGGGAGAGAAAAGACAATATGTTACACGTAGGTTGACTTTATGTGGGAGACAGACAGAGAGAGGGAGAGAAATGACAGTATGTTACAAGTAGGTTGACTGTATGTGGGAGACAGACAGAGAGAGGGAGAGAAATGACAGTATGTTACAAGTAGGTTGACTGTATGTGGGAGACAGACAGAGAGAGGGAGAGAAATGACAGTATGTTACAAGTAGGTTGACTGTATGTGGGAGACAGACAGAGAGAGGGAGAGAAATGACAGTATGTTACAAGTAGGTTGACTGTATGTGGGAGACAGACAGAGAGAGGGAGAGAAATGACAGTATGTTACAAGTAGGTTGACTGTATGTGGGAGACAGACAGAGAGAGGGAGAGAAAAGACAGTATGTTACAAGTAGGTTGACTTTGGGAGACAGACAGAGAGAGGGAGAGAAATGGGGAGAGAGAAAGACAGAGGACGTAAATGTGTTTAGAGACATTGACTGCACAGGTAGATTTAAATCTAATTCCATTCAAAACAGGTAATATGTTATTTCTGCTCATAACTCATGTCTTATCAAGGGGGTTTACTTATACTTCAGACTGCCTCACAGAAACAGGCTCCTGCCCTATGGGTCACTCTGACTCAGACAATACTTACTAACTTCATACTGTAACTAGTCAACACACAACACATTTGAAAATACAAACACAAGCCAATACATTCACATAAATATATAAGAATATGGATAGGTCCCAAATGGCGCCCTATTCCCTAATAGTCCTATGGCCCCTGGTTGAAAGAAGTGCACTATACAGGGCAGGGATATTCAACTCTGACCCTACGAGGTCCGGAGCCTTTCTGTTCTACCTGATCATTAATATCACCCACCTGGTGTCCCAGGTCTAAACCAGTCCCTGATTAGAGGGGAATCACCCACCTGGTGTCCCAGGTCTAAATCAGTCCCTGATTAGAGGGGAATCACCCACCTGGTGTCCCAGGTCTAAACCAGTCCCTCATTAGAGGGGAATCACCCACCTGGTGTCCCAGGTCTAAACCAGTCCCTGATTAGAGGGGAATCACCCTCCTGGTGTCCCAGGTCTAAACCAGTCCCTGATTAGAGGGGAATCACCCACCTGGTGTCCCAGGTCTAAACCAGTCCCTCATTAGAGGGGAATCACCCACCTGGTGTCCCAGGTCTAAACCAGTCCCTGATTAGAGGGGAATCACCCACCTGGTGTCCCAGGTCTAAACCAGTCCCTGATTAGAGGGGAATCACCCACCTGGTGTCCCAGGTCTAAACCAGTCCCTGATTAGAGGGGAATCACCCACCTGGTATACCAGGTCTAAACCAGTCCCTGATTAGAGGGGAATCACCCACTTGGTGTCCCAGGTCTAAATCAGTCCCTGGTTAGAGGGGGAATCACCCACTTGGTGTCCCAGGTCTAAACCAGTCCCTGATTAGAGGGAAACAATGACAAAAACACAGTGGAACTGTCTTGGAGGTCCAGGGGGATATAAGGAACTAGGTGCACTACAACTAGGGCCCTGGTCAAAAGAAGTGCACAACTTAGGGAATAGGGTGCACTACAGAGCCCTATGGGCCCTGGTCAAAATAAGTGCACTACTTAGGGAATAGGGTGCACTACAGAGCCCTATGGGCCCTGGTCAAAATAAGTGCACTACTTAGGGAATAGGGTGCACTACAGAGCCCTATGGGCCCTGGTCAAAATAAATGCACTACATTAGGGTTGGGTGACTAAGATTTTATCGTCTATCGATGTGTGACAGCGATCGTTGATGGTGGCGACATTGTGATGTCACAAACTATGGTTTAGCATATTTAAAACTGGACCGCAGCACCAGAGTCTGACAGCACGGCGACATGCCAAAAGCCCTTTTTACCTAACTGCCTAAATGTTCAAAATACATGGTAGTTATTAACATAAAGCAACAGAACCATGTAGAAAGAGTGAAGAGAAACAAAGCAGTGTAAAAATCTCAGATCTGCCCTAACAGGTTCCCCCCCATCCCCTCTCCAACATGGGATGATCTGGGGTCAGGCTTATTGTTTAAAACAGAAAGGAGCCCAGAAGACAGAACGTTCTAGATGTGCTTTACCCTGATGATCCAGACTAAATAACACCCTACACTTGATACGACTAGAATATATATATATATATATGCTTTTAAAGGTAGGCTAATTTAACTGATAGAAACACAGAAACACTACTAAGTTGCAAATCTGCTGGTGGGCAAATGAAAGCAACAGTCACCTCCACAAAACGCTGTTTACATTGATATCCATACTGAATGAAGCACTTAGAAAGAGACCTCAAGGACACCCGAAACTTTTTCACTTCATTTAAGAAGTGCCTTAAAAAAATGTTGTTTAACTGACTTAAAAGTGAAGGAAAGTTTAAGAGAAAATGTCCTTAAGGATGTTTTCTGCAACTGGGCCCAGAGAAGGATGAGTTTGTAGTTACCTGGAACATGTCTGTGTTGTTATCATGAGTATATTCCACCACCACCGTCTGACCTCTGGATAACGTGTAGGAGATGCTGTGTTGGTCCTTGTTGCTGATAGCCTGGAGAGGGGAGGGAGGGAGGACGGGAGGGAGGGGGACGGAGACAGGGAAAGATGGGGGAGGAATGGAGAAAAGAGGAACGTTCAGTATAGAAATGTTGAACAGAGAAGGTTCTGTCCTCAGCTCTTCTTGTTATATTTCTATCTGCTAAGTAGCGTTCTAAACGTCCCCTGTTCTAAAAGGCCTCCTGCAGGGACAGGGGAGAAAGGCCTCCTGCAGGGACAGGGGAGAAAGGCCTCCTGCAGGGACAGGGGAGAAAGGCCTCCTGCAGGGACAGGGGAGAAAGGCCTCCTGCAGGGACAGGGTAAAAGGCCTCCTGCAGGGACAGGGTAAAAGGCCTCCTGCAAGGACAGGGTAAAAGGCCTCCTGCAAGGACAGGGTAAAAGGCCTCCTGCAGGGACAGGCTAAAAGGCCTCCTGCAAGGACAGGGTAAAGGCCTCCTGCAGGGACAGGGTAAAAGGCCTCCTGCAGGGACAGGGTAAAAGGCCTCCTGCAGGGACAGGGTAAAAGGCCTCCTGCAGGGACAGGGTAAAAGGCCTCCTGCAGGGACAGGGTAAAGGCCTCCTGCAGGGACAGGGTAAAAGGCCTCCTGCAGGGACAGGGTAAAAGGCCTCCTGCAGGGACAGGGTAAAAGGCCTCCTGCAGGGACAGGGTAAAAGGCCTCCTGCAGGGACAGGGTAGAAAGGCCTCCTGCAGGGACAGGGGAGAAAGGCCTCCTGCAGGGACAGGGTAAAGGCCTCCTGCAGGGACAGGGTAAAGGCCTCCTGCAGGGACAGGGTGCTGGAATTAAAAATACAAATATAAGACAAAACACAAATCACGACAAGAGATACTGGTAGGGGTGTGTGTGTGTGTGTGTGTGTGTAGGTGTGTGTGTAGGTGTGTGTGTAGGTGTGTGTGTAGGTGTGTGTCTTACCTTAGCTGCCTGTGCGGTGCAGGCAGCGTGCACTGTGCTGGGTTTGACCCCATTAGCCTTGGGTCTCTTAGACAGACTGAAACGGCTTTTCCTCCTGCCTCGATCACCGTTGGGTAGAGAGCCATTGTACCTAAAGAGAGAGACAGACCGAGACAGACAGAGAGAGAGAGATAAACAAGGGGATAGGATGCCATTTTGGAAGCAAGAAGTGTTCCTAGAGCAGGCAGGGGGAGTTGCTGTGAGTTCACAGACATGCCTGTATTGTGTGTGTGTGTGTGTGTGTGTGTGTGTTACTATCTTTGTGGGTACTGGAAATCCCCAAAAGTATTTCTCAGGTCCCAATGAGTACAAAGGCTAGATTTAAAGATAGGTTTAATATATGAGTGTGTGTGATCCAGCTCTGCTGATATCTCATCACTGTTTTCCTTTGTTATAATCATCTCCCTGGAGACCAACACTACTGTTATAATCATCTCCCTGGAGACCAACACTACTGTTATAATCATCTCCCTGGAGACCAACACTACTGTTATAATCATCTCCCTGGAGACCAACACTACTGTTATAATCATCTCCCTGGAGACCAACACTACTGTTATAATCATCTCCCTGGAGACCAACACTACTGTTATAATCATCTCCCTGACAGCCTGGAGACCAGGACCAACACTACACAACAAACAGTGAGTCAGCACACACAAACATACGCAGGGACACAAACACACACGTGTGTGTATGCCTGCGTGCCTGCATGTGCTTTTACACACAACCCCCCCCACAATAACCACCTCGAAGAGAATAGGAAGCAACGTCATCATCAACGTAGAGGAACAGCCATAAGTATCTGAGTTTGTATCATCCAGTTTCTTGCACAGACTGGAATATATACCACCTCAGTCATCGGCTTCATCAATAAGTGCATCGACGACATCGTTTCCACAGTGACCGTACGTACATATCCCAACCAGAAGCCATGGATTACAGGCAATATCTGCATCGAAGCTAAAGGCTAGACCTGCTGCTTTCAAGGAGCAGGACAGTAATCTGGACGCTTCTAAGAAATCCTGCTATGCCCTCAGATGAACCATCACACAAGCGAAGCGTCAATATAGGATTAACCTTTTAGGGTTAGGGGGCAGCATTTTCACTTTGGATGAATTGCGTGCCCATAGTGAACTGCCTCCTACTCTGTCCCAGATGCTAATATATGCATATTATTATTACTATTGGATAGAAAACACTGAAGTTTCTAAAACTGTTTGAATTATGTCTGTCATAGGGCAGGCAAACTTCCAAACAGGAAGTGGAAATTCTGGGGCTGGTTGATTTTCAACTCATCGCCTATTCACATCCAAATAAGATATGGATCTGTTCACACTTCCTACGCCTTCCACTAGATGTCAACAGTCAGTAGAACGTGGAATGAAGCCTATAGTGTGATGTGGGACCGGATAGCAGCTATTTGAGTCACTGGCCTGGCACAATGCCAGTTCGGGGTTACGCGCAGTAGTCATTATAATCGCCTTGCGTTCCATTACTCTGTAGACAAAAACAAATGCTCCGGTTGGAATGTTATTGGATATATATGATAATAACATCTTGAAGATTGATTCTCTACTTAGTTTGACCAGTTTATTCGACATGGAATATAACTTTTTGAAGTTTTCGACCGAGTTTGCCTGGACCAGCGCCAGCTTTTGGACATGTGAACTAAACGTGCTAGCAAAAGTAGCTAATTGGACACTAGTAATGGACATTATGGAACAAAACAACGATTTATTGTGGAACTAGGATTCCTTGCACTGCATTCTGATGAAAGATCATCAAAGGTAAGGGAATATTTATGATGTAATTTCGTATTTCTGTTGACTCCAATATGGCGGAGAAATATATTTACGTCTGAGTGCCGTCTCAGATTATTGCATGGTATGCTTTTTTCGTAACGTTTAAAAAAAAATCTGACACAGCGGTTGCATTAAGAACCAGTGTATCTTTAATTATATGTAAAACATGTATCTTTCGTCAAAGTTTATGATGAGTATTTCTGTTATATGACGTGACTCTCTGTAATTACTCCGGATATTTTGGAGGCATTTCTGAACATGGCGCCAATGTAAACCGAGATTTGTGGATATAAATATGCATATTATTGAACAAAACATAAATTTATTGTGTAACATGATTGTCATATGAGTGTCATCTGATGAAGATTATCAAAGGTTAGTGATTCATTTTATCTCTAATTCTGCTTTTGTGACTATCTTTGGCTGGGAAAAATTGCTGTGTTTTTTTGGATTTGGTGGTGATCTAACATAAATATATGTTGTGTTTTCGCTGTAAAATATTTTAAAATTGGACACGATGGGTAGATTAAACAAGATGTTTATCTTTCATTTGCTGTATTGGACTTGTTAATGTGTGAAAGTTAAATATTTCTAAAAAATATGTTTGAATTTCCCGCGCTGCCTTTTCAGCGGAATGTTGGGGGGGGTTCCGTTAGCGGAGCTGTGTCCTAGACCGGTTAAGATTGAATCCTACTACACCGGCTCTGACGCTCGTCAGATTTGGCAGGGCTTGAAATCTTCTCCTTAATGCAACCGCCGTGTCAGAAAGCAAACCATGCAATCATCTGAGTACAGCCTTTAGACAACAAAGCAGCCAAAAAGATACCCGCCATATTGGGTAGTCAACATTACTCAGAAATAGCAGTTTAAATATTAACTTACCTTTGACGATCTTCATCAGAATGCACTCCCAGGAATCCCAGTTCCACCATAAATGTTTGATTTGTTCGATAATGTCCATCAGTTATGTCCAAATATCTTCTTTTGTTAGGGCGTTTGGAAAACAAATCCAAAAGCGCGTTCAGGTCGCGCCGAACGTCGGACGAAAAGTTCAAAAAGTTCCGTTACAGCCGGTAGAAACATGCCAAACTAAGTATGGAATCAATCTTTAGGATGTTTTTAACATAAAACTTCATTAATGTTCCAACCGGACAATTCCTTTGTCTGTACAAATGAAGTGGAACGTAGCTACCTTTCACGTGAGCGCGCCAGACCGAGGCTGTGACACTATGCCAGACCACTCACTCAAAGAGCCCTTCCTTTAGAGTAGAATCCTCTTTCTAAATACTGTTGACATCTAGTGGAAGCCTTGGGAAGTGAAACATAACTAATAATCGCCCTGTATCTTCAATGGGGGCTGAGTTGAAAAACTACAAACCTCAGATTTCCCACTTCCTGGTTGGATTTTTTTCTCAGTTTTTTGCCTGCCATATGAGTTCTGTTATACTCACAGACATCATTCAAACAGTTTTAGAAACCTCAGTGTTTTATATCCAAATGTACTAATTATATGCATATTCTAGCTTTTACGGCTGAGTAACAGGCAGCTTAATTTGGGCACGTTTTCATCCAAGCTACTCAATTTGAAGTAAGCATTTCATGGTAAAGTCTACACTTTTTGTATTCCGTGCATGTAACAAATAAAGTTTGATTTGATCTACATAGAGGAACAACCATAAGTATCTGAGTATCATCAACATAGAGGGAACAGCCATAAGCATCTGAGTTAGTTACTAAGTGGTGAAGTGTTATGTGGTTGGCTCCTTACCCCAGCACCATGAGCTCTCCATATTTCACCGGCACTTTGGAGGAGGAGGTGGAGGAGGGGGAGATATTTTCCTGCTCTGGAGAGAACATGGGCCCGGCTGGCTGGATGGGTGAGGGTAGGAGGGATGTCACACTAAATGGGTGGGGTCAGCTGAGCTTCAGCTCCGCCTCCTCATCCTGCATGTGCCTGTTGGCTGTCGCCGCTGCAACCCTAGATAGAGATAAGAGGGAGAGCACGTGAGGTCAGTCACACGTGGACAACACAGCTCACAACATCAGGAAGTCACCTGATCTCTCAGGTCTCACCTTACACTGAGAACAGGAAGTCACTGACAGTTACACCACCACACACCCTTTAAGACACACACACAAATAGGGCCCTAGAAAAAAAACATCTGTGTTGCGCCAAGCGTGGAATCCAGACATTAAACCCGAATTAAACAATACTCCAAAAATGTATTGAACTTACTAGAACATTCCTTAAAAATTGCCCCTGTGACTCACAAGACATGAAGAAAATGCATCAGGGTAGCGGGGCGGCAGGGTAGCCTAATGGTTAGAGCGTTGGACTAGTTGCAAGTTCAAACCCCCGAGTTGACAAGGTACAAATCTGTCGTTCTGCCCCTGAACAGCCACTTAACCCACTGTTCCTAGGCCGTCATTGAAAATAAGAATTTGTTCTTTAACTGACTTGCCTAGTTAAATAAAGGTCAAATAAAATCATTGATTAGTAATTTCTTGCATCTTTCTGAAAGGGCTCGGGAATGCCTGTCTGTGTTGTGGTGCTCTTATGTCTAGTCTACACTTAGTGTAGCCGTTAGCGATGATGCTAATGATAACCATCTGCCGGTAGATGGAAAGGCTTTCCCAAAAACCTTCTCAATTTAATGTTAACTACAAAGCAGCCTGTCTGCTACCTACCTGGCAGAATGATACCATGATTATTTGCATCAACCCAGTGGCCATTTGCTTAGAAAACTCTGCAATCTCATGAGGGCTACAGAAACACCGTTAACCAAACAACGGTCTCTGGCTGGTGCCACCTGCATTGTGTGTGTGGTGTGTTCGCTATGTGGTCTCAGGTTGAAACGGTTGCTGCTGTGTGTCTGTGTATCCCCTTAGGATAGGTTTATACTCCCCCACGCGGTCACCAAACTCCCCCACGCGGTCACCAAACCCCCCCACGCGGTCACCAAACTCCCCCCACGCGGTCACCAAACTCCCCCCACGCGGTCATCAAACTCCCCCACGCGGTCACCAAACTCCCCCACGCGGTCACCAAACTCCCCCACGCGGTCACCAAACTCCCCCACGCGGTCACCAAACTCCCCCACGCGGTCACCAAACTTCCCCACGCGGTCACCAAACTCCCCCACGCGGTCACCAAACTCCCCCACGCGGTCACCAAATGCGCTCGGCAGAAAAACAAGAGGTGCTTAAAGTTTCAAGTTGCAAAAGGTTTTGCTACCGTTTCCCCTAATGAATACGACCCAGGGCTTTCACAGTGACCTCACTTCCTCAGACAACGGTGCCTTTGTGCAGCCAGGCAGTCCCCCCCCCCCCCCTAAAAACAACACCAACAATTTGCCTGTGTCCTGTTTGGCACGCAGGTTGAGTCCCGTCCTTCAACAGTTCAAGGAAAGGGAAAGGTGTGCTATTCTTCAACCACACTTTTGAGTGTTCAGAATGCACACTGGACTGGCTGTTGATCGGGACGCTTGTGAGAACTACGATGATGAAGTCACTTCAAATGGGAGTTGAGGTGATTCACAAATGGAATATAAATCAGGCCAGTTTCCTGGAAACAGATTCACACACAACCTATTTCATACCTCTCAGCTGCCAAGGCATTATTTGCAAAAAGCAAAGGCCTCACTCACATCAAGTTAAAATCATGTTACTCCCCACCACACTAACCACAAAAACACTCATGGAGAACTTCCAACTGAGATGGCTAACTGTTAACACCTTCTCACAAAGAAACTGTCTTGATGATGCAGAGGTTGTTGATTCCGCTCACCCAAAGTCTTTAACAACACCCTCCTGATGGAAACAGCCCCCCCCCCCAAAAAAAAAATAACACTAGTGCCCACAACATAAACACTGGTGAACCCCTGGTGTGGGGTAGCCTAAGGCTCAGGGGTCAGAGCTACTCAACTCAAAGATCTCACCCAAAATCTGATGACAGGAGTCCAAACACCCTCTTTTAGGAAGTGTCTAAATCTCAATGAACTTTTAGGTTATCAGCTCAGTGGAGAAAAGTAATTTCATGAGAGAGAGAGAAAAGTCCCTTCATATATGAGTGAGAGAGAGAGAGAGAGAGAGAGAGAGAGAGTGAGAGTGAGTGTGAGAGAGTGAGTGTGTGAGAGAGAGAGAGGGTGTGAGAGAGAGAGAGAGGGTGTGAGAGAGAGTGTGTGAGAGAGAGAGAGAGACAGAGACAGAGAGAGAGACAGAGAGAGAGACAGAGAGAGAGAGAGAGACAGAGAGAGAGACAGAGAGAGAGACAGAGAGAGAGACAGAGAGAGAGAGAGAGAGAGACAGAGAGAGAGACAGAGAGAGAGACAGAGAGAGAGACAGAGAGAGAGACAGAGAGAGCGTGTTTCCAGATGAAGGGCTGGTGGTGAGGAAGCAGACATAGACTAGGTGTGGTGTGGTGGAGGACCTCCATGGGGAAGGAGAACCACATCAGTGGCCCCAGCAGACAGCCTGCTTCCTGGGCACACACCAGCTGCCTCCTGGGATATCCAACAGGCCAGCCAGTTAGCCAGCCAGCAAGTCAACCAGACAGCCAACAAACTAGCCAGACAGCCAGCTAACCAGTCAATCACAGTCAACCTGCCAGTTGACCAACAAACCAGACAGCCTTCCAGTCAACCATTTAGTCAGTCCGCGAACCTTTAAGGCACCCAGTCTACCAGCACCACTAAGAGAGAGTACTAAGCTAAGTCAGTATCAGTCATCTTACTTTCACTTAGTGCTGCTGGCTGGCTGGAGGCCTGGCTGGTTAGCTGACTCGCTGTCTAAATGGTTTGTAGACTGGCTAATTTGCTGGCTGGTTAAATGAGTAACAAGGGTCCTCTGCAGCTCAGTTGGTAGAGCCTGGCACTTGTAACGGCAGGATAGTGGGTTCAAATCCCAAAACGTTCTGCTAAGCGGAATATATTATAGTTAAGCCAGTCTCGTTGATGGCTATCAACTCTCTGCACTTCAGCCTCCATTAAGGGAAACTCTCAACCAACTCTCAACCTTCAGCGAGAACACTCCTGTACTTAGGTTGTTTACTCTCAACTGGGGGTGGGCACAGTTATTTCAATATTTGAATATCTGAACAGACATTAGTATTTGATTACTTGTGTGAGTATTCATATTTATAAGTAAAAATTACAGGCCTATTTTAAAAATGAAAATATCCATGTTACATTGCTGCATACAAGGATATACCATGACATTTCAAATTCTTAAATTTAATAAAACTACTTTTAAAAGTCATTTTTATGACATGCACCCCATAAAAAGACAGGCGCCTTCACAAATGATTGTTTTTGTTAGCCAATCAAAGCTTCACTAGGCCTACAGTCACAGAGGCTCACTACAATACATTTTAATAGGAAGTTAGCAGAAATAGAGAAGCTCTTGCTGCTGTGGAAAGGAAAATACCTGTCTATTCGTGAAAAACTGATAAACTGGGATATGACTAAAGAGTTAATCTATTTGCAGAAATATTCCATTTCATTTGGAACAGCAAGCCAAACTAAATTAAAACGTGCCTATTTATATAATGAATATGAATTTGGAGGGCAGAAATGATTAAATATTAAAGCATTAGACCATAAATCCGAACTGGTTCTCTAGCAGATTAGTAAGAATGTCTCACCCCATGTTTAAGAATGGCTTTTCCCCCCCATTTATTCAGATTACAACCTCTCACTTTCGTTTATTAAAAAATATAGTGATACATTTAAAAAAAGTATACTATTTTCATTTAGGGACAAAAAAAAATTGACAGCTGTGCCATATGACTCCAAAATAGTTGGGAAGAGATTTTCAATGTACTGATTCCATGGCACATGGTTTATATATATATATATATATATATAGGGGGTACAACCATCGCAGTTCTGCATAGTTCGTTTTGGTATGGTCCATGTAGCTTGTTTTTGGTCACAAGTTCAGGAATGGCTGAAGAATTGCAACATTTAACTGGAGCCAACTCTGCAAATAGCACTGCTGGGTGATTTAAAAAGTCATAGTCCATCGATCAATAATATAATAATACTCTTAGCAAAAATGTTTCTTTCATTTACAATCAGTAGAATCTATGAGAATAGAAAGGTTCAGAACATTGGTGAAATATCACACCACAGGCAAATAGAAATCAAAACTGGGTGGTGTTCAGAGATGGATGGGAGGGGTTGAGGGGAGCTGGAGGATGGGACTGGATGGTGTTCAGAGATGGATGGGAGGGGTTGAGGGGAGCTGGAGGATGGGACTGGATGGTGTTCAGAGATGGATGGGAGGGGTTGAGGGGAGCTAAAGGATGGGACTGGATGGTGTTCAGAGATGGATGGGAGGGGTTGAGGGGAGCTGGAGGATGGGACTGGATGGTGTTCAGAGATATATGGGAGGGGTTGAGGGGAGCTGGAGGATGGGACTGGATGGTGTTCAGAGATGGATGGGAGGGGTTGAGGGGAGCTGGAGGATGGGACTGGATGGTGTTCAGAGATGGATGGGAGGGGTTGAGGGGAGCTAAAGGATGGGACTGGATGGTGTTCAGAGATGGATGGGAGGGGTTGAGGGGAGCTGGAGGATGGGACTGGATGGTGTTCAGAGATATATGGGAGGGGTTGAGGGGAGCTGGAGGATGGGACTGGATGGTGTTCAGAGATGGATGGGAGGGGTTGAGGGGAGCTAAAGGATGGGACTGGATGGTGTTCAGAGATGGATGGGAGGGGTTGAGGGGAGCTGGAGGATGGGACTGGATGGTGTTCAGAGATGGATGGGAGGGGTTGAGGGGAGCTGGAGGATGGGACTGGATGGTGTTCAGAGATGGATGGGAGGGGTTGAGGGGAGCTGGAGGATGGGACTGGATGGTGTTCAGAGATGGATGGGAGGGGTTGAGGGGAGCTAAAGGATGGGACTGGATGGTGTTCAGAGATGGATGGGAGGGGTTGAGGGGAGCTAAAGGATGGGACTGGATGGTGTTCAGAGATGGATGGGAGGGGTTGAGGGGAGCTAAAGGATGGGACTGGATGGTGTTCAGAGATGGATGGGAGGGGTTGAGGGGAGCTGGAGGATGGGACTGGATGGTGTTCAGAGATGGATGGGAGGGGTTGAGGGGAGCTGGAGGATGGGACTGGATGGTGTTCAGAGATGGATGGGAGGGGTTGAGGGGAGCTGGAGGATGGGACTGGGTGGTGTTCAGAGATGGATGGGAGGGGTTGAGGGGAGCTGGAGGATGGGACTGGATGGTGTTCAGAGATGGATGGGAGGGGTTGAGGGGAGCTGGAGGATGGGACTGGGTGGTGTTCAGAGATGGATGGGAGGGGTTGAGGGGAGCTGGAGGATGGGACTGGATGGTGTTCAGAGATGGATGGGAGGGGTTGAGGGGAGCTGGAGGATGGGACTGGATGGTGTTCAGAGATAGATGGGAGGGGTTGAGGGGAGCTAAAGGATGGGACTGGATGGTGTTCAGAGATGGATGGGAGGGGTTGAGGGGAGCTAAAGGATGGGACTGGATGGTGTTCAGAGATGGATGGGAGGGGTTGAGGGGAGCTGAAGGATGGGACTGGATGGTGTTCAGAGATGGATGGGAGGGGTTGAGGGGAGCTGGAGGATGGGACTGGATGGTGTTCAGAGATAGATGGGAGGGGTTGAGGGGAGCTGGAGGATGGGACTGGATGGTGTTCAGAGATGGATGGGAGGGGTTGAGGGGAGCTGGAGGATGGGACTGGGTGGTGTTCAGAGATGGATGGGAGGGGTTGAGGGGAGCTGGAGGATGGGACTGGATGGTGTTCAGAGATGGATGGGAGGGGTTGAGGGGAGCTGGAGGATGGGACTGGGTGGTGTTCAGAGATAGATGGGAGGGGTTGAGGGGAGCTGGAGGATGGGACTGGATGGTGTTCAGAGATGGATGGGAGGGGTTGAGGGGAGCTGGAGGATGGGACTGGATGGTGTTCAGAGATGGATGGGAGGGGTTGAGGGGAGCTGGAGGATGGGACTGGGTGGTGTTCAGAGATGGATGGGAGGGGTTGAGGGGAGCTGGAGGATGGGACTGGATGGTGTTCAGAGATGGATGGGAGGGGTTGAGGGGAGCTGGAGGATGGGACTGGGTGGTGTTCAGAGATGGATGGGAGGGGTTGAGGGGAGCTGGAGGATGGGACTGGGTGGTGTTCAGAGATAGATGGGAGGGGTTGAGGGGAGCTGGAGGATGGGACTGGATGGTGTTCAGAGATGGATGGGAGGGGTTGAGGGTAGCTGGAGGATGGGACTGGATGGTGTTCAGAGATAGATGGGAGGGGTTGAGGGGAGCTGGAGGATGGGACTGGATGGTGTTCAGAGATAGATGGGAGGGGTTGAGGGTAGCTGGAGGATGGGACTGGATGGTGTTCAGAGATAGATGGGAGGGGTTGAGGGGAGCTGGAGGATGGGACTGGATGGTGTTCAGAGATAGATGGGAGGGGTTGAGGGGAGCTAAAGGATGGGACTGGATGGTGTTCAGAGATAGATGGGAGGGGTTGAGGGGAGCTGGAGGATGGGACTGGGTGGTGTTCAGAGATAGATGGGAGGGGTTGAGGGTAGCTGGAGGATGGGACTGGATGGTGTTCAGAGATAGATGGGAGGGGTTGAGGGGAGCTGGAGGATGGGACTGGATGGTGTTCAGAGATAGATGGGAGGGGTTGAGGGTAGCTGGAGGATGGGACTGGATGGTGTTCAGAGATAGATGGGAGGGGTTGAGGGGAGCTGGAGGATGGGACTGGGTGGTGTTCAGAGATAGATGGGAGGGGTTGAGGGTAGCTGGAGGATGGGACTGGATGGTGTTCAGAGATGGATGGGAGGGGTTGAGGGGAGCTGGAGGATGGGACTGGATGGTGTTCAGAGATAGATGGGAGGGGTTGAGGGGAGCTGGAGGATGGGACTGGATGGTGTTCAGAGATGGATGGGAGGGGTTGAGGGTAGCTGGAGGATGGGACTGGATGGTGTTCAGAGATAGATGGGAGGGGTTGAGGGGAGCTGGAGGATGGGACTGGATGGTGTTCAGAGATAGATGGGAGGGGTTGAGGGTAGCTGGAGGATGGGACTGGATGGTGTTCAGAGATAGATGGGAGGGGTTGAGGGGAGCTGGAGGATGGGACTGGATGGTGTTCAGAGATAGATGGGAGGGGTTGAGGGGAGCTAAAGGATGGGACTGGATGGTGTTCAGAGATAGATGGGAGGGGTTGAGGGGAGCTGGAGGATGGGACTGGGTGGTGTTCAGAGATAGATGGGAGGGGTTGAGGGTAGCTGGAGGATGGGACTGGATGGTGTTCAGAGATAGATGGGAGGGGTTGAGGGGAGCTGGAGGATGGGACTGGATGGTGTTCAGAGATAGATGGGAGGGGTTGAGGGTAGCTGGAGGATGGGACTGGATGGTGTTCAGAGATAGATGGGAGGGGTTGAGGGGAGCTGGAGGATGGGACTGGGTGGTGTTCAGAGATAGATGGGAGGGGTTGAGGGTAGCTGGAGGATGGGACTGGATGGTGTTCAGAGATGGATGGGAGGGGTTGAGGGGAGCTGGAGGATGGGACTGGATGGTGTTCAGAGATAGATGGGAGGGGTTGAGGGGAGCTGGAGGATGGGACTGGATGGTGTTCAGAGATGGATGGGAGGGGTTGAGGGGAGCTGGAGGATGGGACTGGATGGTGTTCAGAGATAGATGGGAGGGGTTGAGGGGAGCTGGAGGATGGGACTGGGTGGTGTTCAGAGATAGATGGGAGGGGTTGAGGGGAGCTGGAGGATGGGACTGGATGGTGTTCAGAGATAGATGGGAGGGGTTGAGGGGAGCTGGAGGATGGGACTGGATGGTGTTCAGAGATGGATGGGAGGGGTTGAGGGGAGCTGGAGGATGGGACTGGATGGTGTTCAGAGATGGATGGGAGGGGTTGAGGGGAGCTAAAGGATGGGACTGGGTGGTGTTCAGAGATAGATGGGAGGGGTTGAGGGGAGCTGAAGGATGGGACTGGATGGTGTTCAGAGATGGATGGGAGGGGTTGAGGGGAGCTGGAGGATGGGACTGGGTGGTGTTCAGAGATGGATGGGAGGGGTTGAGGGGAGCTGGAGGATGGGACTGGATGGTGTTCAGAGATGGATGGGAGGGGTTGAGGGGAGCTGGAGGATGGGACTGGATGGTGTTCAGAGATGGATGGGAGGGGTTGAGGGGAGCTGGAGGATGGGACTGGGTGGTGTTCAGAGATGGATGGGAGGGGTTGAGGGGAGCTAAAGGATGGGACTGGATGGTGTTCAGAGATGGATGGGAGGGGTTGAGGGGAGCTGGAGGATGGGACTGGATGGTGTTCAGAGATGGATGGGAGGGGTTGAGGGGAGCTAAAGGATGGGACTGGATGGTGTTCAGAGATAGATGGGAGGGGTTGAGGGGAGCTGGAGGATGGGACTGGATGGTGTTCAGAGATGGATGGGAGGGGTTGAGGGGAGCTGGAGGATGGGACTGGATGGTGTTCAGAGATGGATGGGAGGGGTTGAGGGGAGCTGGAGGATGGGACTGGATGGTGTTCAGAGATGGATGGGAGGGGTTGAGGGGAGCTGGAGGATGGGACTGGATGGTGTTCAGAGATGGATGGGAGGGGTTGAGGGGAGCTGGAGGATGGGACTGGATGGTGTTCAGAGATGGATGGGAGGGGTTGAGGGGAGCTGGAGGATGGGACTGGATGGTGTTCAGAGATGGATGGGAGGGGTTGAGGGGAGCTGGAGGATGGGACTGGATGGTGTTCAGAGATGGATGGGAGGGGTTGAGGGGAGCTGGAGGATGGGACTGGATGGTGTTCAGAGATGGATGGGAGGGGTTGAGGGGAGCTGGAGGATGGGACTGGATGGTGTTCAGAGATGGATGGGAGGGGTTGAGGGGAGCTGAAGGATGGGACTGGATGGTGTTCAGAGATAGATGGGAGGGGTTGAGGGGAGCTGGAGGATGGGACTGGATGGTGTTCAGAGATGGATGGGAGGGGTTGAGGGGAGCTGGAGGATGGGACTGGGTGGTGTTCAGAGATGGATGGGAGGGGTTGAGGGGAGCTGAAGGATGGGACTGGGTGGTGTTCAGAGATAGATGGGAGGGGTTGAGGGGAGCTGGAGGATGGGACTGGATGGTGTTCAGAGATGGATGGGAGGGGTTGAGGGGAGCTGGAGGATGGGACTGGATGGTGTTCAGAGATAGATGGGAGGGGTTGAGGGGAGCTGGAGGATGGGACTGGATGGTGTTCAGAGATGGATGGGAGGGGTTGAGGGGAGCTGGAGGATGGGACTGGGTGGTGTTCAGAGATGGATGGGAGGGGTTGAGGGGAGCTGAAGGATGGGACTGGGTGGTGTTCAGAGATAGATGGGAGGGGTTGAGGGGAGCTGGAGGATGGGACTGGATGGTGTTCAGAGATGGATGGGAGGGGTTGAGGGGAGCTGGAGGATGGGACTGGATGGTGTTCAGAGATGGATGGGAGGGGTTGAGGGGAGCTGAAGGATGGGACTGGATGGTGTTCAGAGATAGATGGGAGGGGTTGAGGGGAGCTGGAGGATGGGACTGGATGGTGTTCAGAGATGGATGGGAGGGGTTGAGGGGAGCTGGAGGATGGGACTGGATGGTGTTCAGAGATGGATGGGAGGGGTTGAGGGGAGCTGAAGGATGGGACTGGATGGTGTTCAGAGATAGATGGGAGGGGTTGAGGGGAGCTGGAGGATGGGACTGGATGGTGTTCAGAGATGGATGGGAGGGGTTGAGGGGAGCTGGAGGATGGGACTGGGTGGTGTTCAGAGATGGATGGGAGGGGTTGAGGGGAGCTGAAGGATGGGACTGGGTGGTGTTCAGAGATAGATGGGAGGGGTTGAGGGGAGCTGGAGGATGGGACTGGATGGTGTTCAGAGATGGATGGGAGGGGTTGAGGGGAGCTGGAGGATGGGACTGGATGGTGTTCAGAGATAGATGGGAGGGGTTGAGGGGAGCTGGAGGATGGGACTGGATGGTGTTCAGAGATGGATGGGAGGGGTTGAGGGGAGCTGGAGGATGGGACTGGGTGGTGTTCAGAGATGGATGGGAGGGGTTGAGGGGAGCTGAAGGATGGGACTGGGTGGTGTTCAGAGATAGATGGGAGGGGTTGAGGGGAGCTGGAGGATGGGACTGGATGGTGTTCAGAGATGGATGGGAGGGGTTGAGGGGAGCTGGAGGATGGGACTGGATGGTGTTCAGAGATGGATGGGAGGGGTTGAGGGGAGCTGGAGGATGGGACTGGATGGTGTTCAGAGATAGATGGGAGGGGTTGAGGGGAGCTGGAGGATGGGACTGGATGGTGTTCAGAGATAGATGGGAGGGGTTGAGGGGAGCTGGAGGATGGGACTGGGTGGTGTTCAGAGATAGATGGGAGGGGTTGAGGGGAGCTGGAGGATGGGACTGGATGGTGTTCAGAGATGGATGGGAGGGGTTGAGGGGAGCTGGAGGATGGGACTGGGTGGTGTTCAGAGATAGATGGGAGGGGTTGAGGGGAGCTGGAGGATGGGACTGGATGGTGTTCAGAGATGGATGGGAGGGGTTGAGGGGAGCTGAAGGATGGGACTGGGTGGTGTTCAGAGATGGATGGGAGGGGTTGAGGGGAGCTGGAGGATGGGACTGGATGGTGTTCAGAGATAGATGGGAGGGGTTGAGGGGAGCTGGAGGATGGGACTGGGTGGTGTTCAGAGATAGATGGGAGGGGTTGAGGGGAGCTGGAGGATGGGACTGGATGGTGTTCAGAGATGGATGGGAGGGGTTGAGGGGAGCTGAAGGATGGGACTGGGTGGTGTTCAGAGATGGATGGGAGGGGTTGAGGGGAGCTGAAGGATGGGACTGGGTGGTGTTCAGAGATGGATGGGAGGGGTTGAGGGGAGCTGGAGGATGGGACTGGGTGGTGTTCAGAGATGGATGGGAGGGGTTGAGGGGAGCTGGAGGATGGGACTGGGTGGTGTTCAGAGATGGATGGGAGGGGTTGAGGGGAGCTGAAGGATGGGACTGGATGGTGTTCAGAGATGGATGGGAGGGGTTGAGGGGAGCTAAAGGATGGGACTGGATGGTGTTCAGAGATGGATGGGAGGGGTTGAGGGGAGCTAAAGGATGGGACTGGATGGTGATCAGAGATGGATGGGAGGGGTTGAGGGGAGCTAAAGGATGGGACTGGATGGTGTTCAGAGATAGATGGGAGGGGTTGAGGGGAGCTGAAGGATGGGACTGGATGGTGTTCAGAGATGGATGGGAGGGGTTGAGGGGAGCTGGAGGATGGGACTGGGTGGTGTTCAGAGATGGATGGGAGGGGTTGAGGGGAGCTGGAGGATGGGACTGGATGGTGTTCAGAGATGGATGGGAGGGGTTGAGGGGAGCTAAAGGATGGGACTGGGTGGTGTTCAGAGATGGATGGGAGGGGTTGAGGGGAGCTAAAGGATGGGACTGGATGGTGTTCAGAGATGGATGGGAGGGGTTGAGGGGAGCTAAAGGATGGGACTGGATGGTGTTCAGAGATGGATGGGAGGGGTTGAGGGGAGCTAAAGGATGGGACTGGATGGTGTTCAGAGATAGATGGGAGGGGTTGAGGGGAGCTAAAGGATGGGACTGGGTGGTGTTCAGAGATAGATGGGAGGGGTTGAGGGGAGCTGGAGGATGGGACTGGGTGGTGTTCAGAGATAGATGGGAGGGGTTGAGGGGAGCTGGAGGATGGGACTGGGTGGTGTTCAGAGATAGATGGGAGGGGTTGAGGGGAGCTGGAGGATGGGACTGGGTGGTGTTCAGAGATGGATGGGAGGGGTTGAGGGGAGCTGGAGGATGGGACTGGGTGGTGTTCAGAGATAGATGGGAGGGGTTGAGGGGAGCTGGAGGATGGGACTGGATGGTGTTCAGAGATGGATGGGAGGGGTTGAGGGGAGCTAAAGGATGGGACTGGATGGTGTTCAGAGATGGATGGGAGGGGTTGAGGGGAGCTGGAGGATGGGACTGGATGGTGTTCAGAGATAGATGGGAGGGGTTGAGGGGAGCTGGAGGATGGGACTGGATGGTGTTCAGAGATGGATGGGAGGGGTTGAGGGGAGCTGGAGGATGGGACTGGATGGTGTTCAGAGATAGATGGGAGGGGTTGAGGGGAGCTGGAGGATGGGACTGGATGGTGTTCAGAGATGGATGGGAGGGGTTGAGGGGAGCTGAAGGATGGGACTGGGTGGTGTTCAGAGATGGATGGGAGGGGTTGAGGGGAGCTGGAGGATGGGACTGGATGGTGTTCAGAGATAGATGGGAGGGGTTGAGGGGAGCTGGAGGATGGGACTGGATGGTGTTCAGAGATGGATGGGAGGGGTTGAGGGGAGCTGGAGGATGGGACTGGATGGTGTTCAGAGATGGATGGGAGGGGTTGAGGGGAGCTGGAGGATGGGACTGGGTGGTGTTCAGAGATGGATGGGAGGGGTTGAGGGGAGCTAAAGGATGGGACTGGATGGTGTTCAGAGATGGATGGGAGGGGTTGAGGGGAGCTAAAGGATGGGACTGGATGGTGTTCAGAGATAGATGGGAGGGGTTGAGGGGAGCTAAAGGATGGGACTGGATGGTGTTCAGAGATGGATGGGAGGGGTTGAGGGGAGCTGAAGGATGGGACTGGGTGGTGTTCAGAGATGGATGGGAGGGGTTGAGGGGAGCTGGAGGATGGGACTGGGTGGTGTTCAGAGATGGATGGGAGGGGTTGAGGGGAGCTGGAGGATGGGACTGGGTGGTGTTCAGAGATGGATGGGAGGGGTTGAGGGGAGCTGGAGGATGGGACTGGGTGGTGTTCAGAGATGGATGGGAGGGGTTGAGGGGAGCTGGAGGATGGGACTGGGTGGTGTTCAGAGATGGATGGGAGGGGTTGAGGGGAGCTGGAGGATGGGACTGGGTGGTGTTCAGAGATGGATGGGAGGGGTTGAGGGGAGCTGGAGGATGGGACTGGATGGTGTTCAGAGATGGATGGGAGGGGTTGAGGGGAGCTAAAGGATGGGACTGGGTGGTGTTCAGAGATGGATGGGAGGGGTTGAGGGGAGCTAAAGGATGGGACTGGATGGTGTTCAGAGATGGATGGGAGGGGTTGAGGGGAGCTAAAGGATGGGACTGGATGGTGTTCAGAGATGGATGGGAGGGGTTGAGGGGAGCTAAAGGATGGGACTGGATGGTGTTCAGAGATAGATGGGAGGGGTTGAGGGGAGCTAAAGGATGGGACTGGGTGGTGTTCAGAGATAGATGGGAGGGGTTGAGGGGAGCTGGAGGATGGGACTGGGTGGTGTTCAGAGATAGATGGGAGGGGTTGAGGGGAGCTGGAGGATGGGACTGGGTGGTGTTCAGAGATAGATGGGAGGGGTTGAGGGGAGCTGGAGGATGGGACTGGGTGGTGTTCAGAGATGGATGGGAGGGGTTGAGGGGAGCTGGAGGATGGGACTGGGTGGTGTTCAGAGATAGATGGGAGGGGTTGAGGGGAGCTGGAGGATGGGACTGGATGGTGTTCAGAGATGGATGGGAGGGGTTGAGGGGAGCTAAAGGATGGGACTGGATGGTGTTCAGAGATGGATGGGAGGGGTTGAGGGGAGCTGGAGGATGGGACTGGATGGTGTTCAGAGATAGATGGGAGGGGTTGAGGGGAGCTGGAGGATGGGACTGGATGGTGTTCAGAGATGGATGGGAGGGGTTGAGGGGAGCTGGAGGATGGGACTGGATGGTGTTCAGAGATAGATGGGAGGGGTTGAGGGGAGCTGGAGGATGGGACTGGATGGTGTTCAGAGATGGATGGGAGGGGTTGAGGGGAGCTGAAGGATGGGACTGGGTGGTGTTCAGAGATGGATGGGAGGGGTTGAGGGGAGCTGGAGGATGGGACTGGATGGTGTTCAGAGATAGATGGGAGGGGTTGAGGGGAGCTGGAGGATGGGACTGGATGGTGTTCAGAGATGGATGGGAGGGGTTGAGGGGAGCTGGAGGATGGGACTGGATGGTGTTCAGAGATGGATGGGAGGGGTTGAGGGGAGCTGGAGGATGGGACTGGGTGGTGTTCAGAGATGGATGGGAGGGGTTGAGGGGAGCTAAAGGATGGGACTGGATGGTGTTCAGAGATGGATGGGAGGGGTTGAGGGGAGCTAAAGGATGGGACTGGATGGTGTTCAGAGATAGATGGGAGGGGTTGAGGGGAGCTAAAGGATGGGACTGGATGGTGTTCAGAGATGGATGGGAGGGGTTGAGGGGAGCTGAAGGATGGGACTGGGTGGTGTTCAGAGATGGATGGGAGGGGTTGAGGGGAGCTGGAGGATGGGACTGGGTGGTGTTCAGAGATGGATGGGAGGGGTTGAGGGGAGCTGGAGGATGGGACTGGGTGGTGTTCAGAGATGGATGGGAGGGGTTGAGGGGAGCTGGAGGATGGGACTGGGTGGTGTTCAGAGATAGATGGGAGGGGTTGAGGGGAGCTGGAGGATGGGACTGGATGGTGTTCAGAGATAGATGGGAGGGGTTGAGGGGAGCTAAAGGATGGGACTGGATGGTGTTCAGAGATGGATGGGAGGGGTTGAGGGGAGCTGGAGGATGGGACTGGGTGGTGTTCAGAGATGGATGGGAGGGGTTGAGGGGAGCTGGAGGATGGGACTGGGTGGTGTTCAGAGATGGATGGGAGGGGTTGAGGGTAGTTGAAGGATGGGACTGGATGGTGTTCAGAGATAGATGGGAGGGGTTGAGGGGAGCTGGAGGATGGGACTGGATGGTGTTCAGAGATGGATGGGAGGGGTTGAGGGGAGCTGGAGGATGGGACTGGGTGGTGTTCAGAGATAGATGGGAGGGGTTGAGGGGAGCTGGAGGATGGGACTGGATGGTGTTCAGAGATGGATGGGAGGGGTTGAGGGGAGCTAAAGGATGGGACTGGATGGTGTTCAGAGATGGATGGGAGGGGTTGAGGGGAGCTGGAGGATGGGACTGGATGGTGTTCAGAGATAGATGGGAGGGGTTGAGGGGAGCTGGAGGATGGGACTGGATGGTGTTCAGAGATGGATGGGAGGGGTTGAGGGGAGCTGGAGGATGGGACTGGATGGTGTTCAGAGATAGATGGGAGGGGTTGAGGGGAGCTGGAGGATGGGACTGGATGGTGTTCAGAGATGGATGGGAGGGGTTGAGGGGAGCTGAAGGATGGGACTGGGTGGTGTTCAGAGATGGATGGGAGGGGTTGAGGGGAGCTGGAGGATGGGACTGGATGGTGTTCAGAGATAGATGGGAGGGGTTGAGGGGAGCTGGAGGATGGGACTGGATGGTGTTCAGAGATGGATGGGAGGGGTTGAGGGGAGCTGGAGGATGGGACTGGATGGTGTTCAGAGATGGATGGGAGGGGTTGAGGGGAGCTGGAGGATGGGACTGGGTGGTGTTCAGAGATGGATGGGAGGGGTTGAGGGGAGCTAAAGGATGGGACTGGATGGTGTTCAGAGATGGATGGGAGGGGTTGAGGGGAGCTAAAGGATGGGACTGGATGGTGTTCAGAGATAGATGGGAGGGGTTGAGGGGAGCTAAAGGATGGGACTGGATGGTGTTCAGAGATGGATGGGAGGGGTTGAGGGGAGCTGAAGGATGGGACTGGGTGGTGTTCAGAGATGGATGGGAGGGGTTGAGGGGAGCTGGAGGATGGGACTGGGTGGTGTTCAGAGATGGATGGGAGGGGTTGAGGGGAGCTGGAGGATGGGACTGGGTGGTGTTCAGAGATGGATGGGAGGGGTTGAGGGGAGCTGGAGGATGGGACTGGGTGGTGTTCAGAGATAGATGGGAGGGGTTGAGGGGAGCTGGAGGATGGGACTGGATGGTGTTCAGAGATAGATGGGAGGGGTTGAGGGGAGCTAAAGGATGGGACTGGATGGTGTTCAGAGATGGATGGGAGGGGTTGAGGGGAGCTGGAGGATGGGACTGGGTGGTGTTCAGAGATGGATGGGAGGGGTTGAGGGGAGCTGGAGGATGGGACTGGGTGGTGTTCAGAGATGGATGGGAGGGGTTGAGGGTAGTTGAAGGATGGGACTGGATGGTGTTCAGAGATAGATGGGAGGGGTTGAGGGGAGCTGGAGGATGGGACTGGATGGTGTTCAGAGATGGATGGGAGGGGTTGAGGGTAGTTGAAGGATGGGACTGGATGGTGTTCAGAGATGGATGGGAGGGGTTGAGGGTAGTTGAAGGATGGGACTGGATGGTGTTCAGAGATGGATGGGAGGGGTTGAGGGTAGTTGAAGGATGGGACTGGGTGGTGTTCAGAGATAGATGGGAGGGGTTGAGGGGAGCTAAAGGATGGGACTGGATGGTGTTCAGAGATGGATGGGAGGGGTTGAGGGTAGTTGAAGGATGGGACTGGATGGTGTTCAGAGATGGATGGGAGGGGTTGAGGGTAGTTGAAGGATGGGACTGGATGGTGTTCAGAGATGGATGGGAGGGGTTGAGGGTAGTTGAAGGATGGGACTGGATGGTGTTCAGAGATGGATGGGAGGGGTTGAGGGTAGTTGAAGGATGGGACTGGGTGGTGTTCAGAGATAGATGGGAGGGGTTGAGGGGAGCTAAAGGATGGGACTGGATGGTGTTCAGAGATGGATGGGAGGGGTTGAGGGTAGTTGAAGGATGGGACTGGGTGGTGTTCAGAGATAGATGGGAGGGGTTGAGGGGAGCTGAAGGATGGGACTGGATGGTGTTCAGAGATAGATGGGAGGGGTTGAGGGGAGCTGGAGGATGGGACTGGATGGTGTTCAGAGATGGATGGGAGGGGTTGAGGGGAGCTAAAGGATGGGACTGGATGGTGTTCAGAGATAGATGGGAGGGGTTGAGGGGAGCTAAAGGATGGGACTGGATGGTGTTCAGAGATGGATGGGAGGGGTTGAGGGGAGCTGGAGGATGGGACTGGATGGTGTTCAGAGATAGATGGGAGGGGTTGAGGGGAGCTGGAGGATGGGACTGGATGGTGTTCAGAGATGGATGGGAGGGGTTGAGGGGAGCTGAAGGATGGGACTGGATGGTGTTCAGAGATAGATGGGAGGGGTTGAGGGGAGCTGGAGGATGGGACTGGATGGTGTTCAGAGATAGATGGGAGGGGTTGAGGGGAGCTGAAGGATGGGACTGGATGGTGTTCAGAGATAGATGGGAGGGGTTGAGGGGAGCTGGAGGATGGGACTGGATGGTGTTCAGAGATGGATGGGAGGGGTTGAGGGGAGCTAAAGGATGGGACTGGATGGTGTTCAGAGATGGATGGGAGGGGTTGAGGGGAGCTGGAGGATGGGACTGGATGGTGTTCAGAGATAGATGGGAGGGGTTGAGGGGAGCTGAAGGATGGGACTGGGTGGTGTTCAGAGATAGATGGGAGGGGTTGAGGGGAGCTAAAGGATGGGACTGGATGGTGTTCAGAGATAGATGGGAGGGGTTGAGGGGAGCTGGAGGATGGGACTGGATGGTGTTCAGAGATAGATGGGAGGGGTTGAGGGGAGCTGGAGGATGGGACTGGATGGTGTTCAGAGATAGATGGGAGGGGTTGAGGGGAGCTGAAGGATGGGACTGGGTGGTGTTCAGAGATAGATGGGAGGGGTTGAGGGGAGCTAAAGGATGGGACTGGATGGTGTTCAGAGATAGATGGGAGGGGTTGAGGGGAGCTGGAGGATGGGACTGGATGGTGTTCAGAGATAGATGGGAGGGGTTGAGGGGAGCTAAAGGATGGGACTGGATGGTGTTCAGAGATAGATGGGAGGGGTTGAGGGGAGCTAAAGGATGGGACTGGATGGTGTTCAGAGATAGATGGGAGGGGTTGAGGGGAGCTAAAGGATGGGACTGGATGGTGTTCAGAGATAGATGGGAAGGGTTGAGGGGAGCTGAAGGATGGGACTGGATGGTGTTCAGAGATAGATGGGAGGGGTTGAGGGGAGCTGAAGGATGGGACTGGATGGTGTTCAGAGATAGATGGAAGGGGTTGAGGGGAGCTAAAGGATGGGACTGGATGGTGTTCAGAGATAGATGGGAAGGGTTGAGGGGAGCTGAAGGATGGGACTGGATGGTGTTCAGAGATAGATGGGAGGGGTTGAGGGGAGCTAAAGGATGGGACTGGATGGTGTTCAGAGATAGATGGGAGGGGTTGAGGGGAGCTGGAGGATGGGACTGGGTGGTGTTCAGAGATAGATGGGAGGGGTTGAGGGGAGCTAAAGGATGGGACTGGATGGTGTTCAGAGATAGATGGGAGGGGTTGAGGGGAGCTAAAGGATGGGACTGGATGGTGTTCAGAGATAGATGGGAGGGGTTGAGGGGAGCTAAAGGATGGGACTGGATGGTGTTCAGAGATAGATGGGAGGGGTTGAGGGGAGCTGGAGGATGGGACTGGATGGTGTTCAGAGATAGATGGGAGGGGTTGAGGGGAGCTAAAGGATGGGACTGGATGGTGTTCAGAGATATATGGGAAGGGTTGAGGGGAGCTGGAGGATGGGACTGGATGGTGTTCAGAGATAGATGGAAGGGGTTGAGGGGAGCTGGAGGATGGGACTGGATGGTGTTCAGAGATAGATGGAAGGGGTTGAGGGGAGCTGGAGGATGGGACTGGATGGTGTTCAGAGATAGATGGGAGGGGTTGAGGGGAGCTGAAGGATGGGACTGGATGGTGTTCAGAGATAGATGGGAGGGGTTGAGGGTAGTTGAAGGATGGGACTGGGTGGTGTTCAGAGATATATGGGAAGGGTTGAGGGTAGCTGGAGGATGGGACTGGGTGGTGTTCAGAGATAGATGGGAAGGGTTGAGGGTAGTTGAAGGATGGGACTGGGTGGTGTTCAGAGATATATGGGAAGGGTTGAGGGTAGTTGAAGGATGGGACTGGGTGGTGTTCAGAGATAGATGGGAAGGGTTGAGGGTAGTTGAAGGATGGGACTGGGTGGTGTTCAGAGATATATGGGAAGGGTTGAGGGTAGTTGAAGGATGGGACTGTGATCCATACTGTGTCTGTAAAATGGATATAGTATGTATAAGCTGGAAGTCTAAGTGTTGTCCATTAGTTTACTCCAATTAGGGAGGGATGGTAGGGTTAGGGGAAAATACATGTTAAAAAAATATATATATATATATATATATATATATATATATATAAATAATTGATATATTTACCAAAAAATAAGAGGGATTTTTTAAATTATTTTTTTATTTAACTAGGCAAGTCCGTTAAGAACAAATTCGTATTTACAATGACGGCCTACCGGGGAACAGTGGGTTAAACCCCCCCAAAAAGAGACTCCATGCACAGCAAGTGAAATAAGAGTTCACTAATGCAATGCAAGATGAAATTAAAACGACAGAAGACAGCAGCAGTGTGAAACCACAGCTCAGTTCCAACAGTATACAGCCACGAGGCTCTGGATAACATTCTACCCTTGATGGCTTTTACAGAGAAAGTAGGAAAACAACGGCTTTGTACAACTCCCAAGAATTCCTTTCATGGTTTTCCTAAATGGTATCTAGACTGGCGCATGATGCAGAGGTTTTTAAAGTGGTGGGAAGAGGGGTAACTACTTCTATGATACTCAAACAAATATTGTACCCCCATTCTAACCTCTCACCATTACCAATAACAGGGGAGGTTAGCCTTCTATATCATAACCCCAAGACATTCTAACCTCTCACCATTACCAATAACAGGGGAGGTTAGCATTCTATATCATAACCCCAAGACATTCTAACCTCTCACCATTACCAATAACAGGGGATGTTAGCATTCTATATCATAACCCCAAGACATTCTAACCTCTCACCATTACCAATAATAGGGGAGGTTAGCATTCTATATCATAACCCCAAGACATTCTAACCTCTCACCATTACCAATAACAGGGGAGGTTAGCATTCTATATCATAACCCCAAGACATTCTAACCTCTCACCATTACCAATAACAGGGGAGGTTAGCATTCTATATCATAACCCCAAGACATTCTAACCTCTCACCATTACCAATAATAGGGGAGGTTAGCATTCTATATCATAACCCCAAGACATTCTAACCTCTCACCATTACCAATAACAGGGGAGGTTAGCATTCTATATCATAACCCCAAGACATTCTAACCTCTCACCATTACCAATAACAGGGGAGGTTAGCATTCTATATCATAACCCCAAGACATTCTAACCTCTCACCATTACCAATAACAGGGGAGGGGAGGTTAGCATTTAGCATGGGGGGGGGGGGGGGTGACATTGATGCCTATAATTTTCTCACTCATCATTCAAAATCATGGTAGCATCCACATCAATAGAAGTGTTCAGAAACATATTTTATTCTTATTTACAAGAAAAGTGACTCCAAAAATGACACAATATATTATTTATCGTTCACTTCTATTGGGTACAACAGACCCTGAAACAACCAAAAACTGTAAATGCATCCAACAAGTTTGTAGTCACAAGCTTGATGTGATCACTGTGTGCTCGGATTATGGGACCAAACAGTAAACGTTTGACTACTTTTTAAGTCAATTTGTCCAAACACTTATGAACCTTCAAATGACAGCTTCGAATAGATATAAAGGAGCTTTCATTTCTAATAGATATAAAGGTGCTTTCATTTCTAATAGATATAAAGGTGCTTTCATTTCTAATAGATATATAAAGGTGCTTTCATTTCTAATAGATATAAAGGTGCTTTCATTTCTAATAGATATATAAAGGTGCTTTCATTTCTAATAGATATATAAAGGTGCTTTCATTTCTAATAGATATATAAAGGTGCTTTCATTTCTAATAGATATATAAAGGTGCTTTCATTTCTAATAGATATATAAAGGTGCTTTCATTTCTAATAGATATAAAGGTGCTTTCATTTCTAATAGATATAAAGGTGCTTTCATTTCTAATAGATATAAAGGTGCTTTCATTTCTAATAGATATAAAGGTGCTTTCATTTCTAATAGATATAAAGGTGCTTTCATTTCTAATAGATATAAAGGTGCTTTCATTTCTAATAGATATAAAGGTGCTTTCATTTCTAATAGATATATAAAGGTGCTTTCATTTCTAATAGATATAAAGGTGCTTTCATTTCTAATAGATATAAAGGTGCTTTCATTTCTAATAGATATAAAGGTGCTTTCATTTCTAATAGATATAAAGGTGCTTTCATTTCTAATAGATATAAAGGTGCTTTCATTTCTAATAGATATAAAGGTGCTTTCATTTCTAATAGATATAAAGGTGCTTTCATTTCTAATAGATATAAAGGTGCTTTCATTTCTAATAGATATATAGGTGCTTTCATTTCTAATAGATATATAAAGGTGCTTTCATTTCTAATAGATATATAAAGGTGCTTTCATTTCTAATAGATATATAAAGGTGCTTTCATTTCTAATAGATATAAAGGTGCTTTCATTTCTAATAGATATAAAGGTGCTTTCATTTCTAATAGATATAAAGGTGCTTTCATTTCTAATAGATATAAAGGTGCTTTCATTTCTAATAGATATAAAGGTGCTTTCATTTCTAATAGATATATAAAGGTGCTTTCATTTCTAATAGATATATAAAGGTGCTTTCATTTCTAATAGATATAAAGGTGCTTTCATTTCTAATAGATATAAAGGTGCTTTCATTTCTAATAGATATAAAGGTGCTTTCATTTCTAATAGATATAAAGGTGCTTTCATTTCTAATAGATATAAAGGTGCTTTCATTTCTAATAGATATAAAGGTGCTTTCATTTCTAATAGATATAAAGGTGCTTTCATTTCTAATAGATATAAAGGTGCTTTCATTTCTAATAGATATAAAGGTGCTTTCATTTCTAATAGATATATAAAGGTGCTTTCATTTCTAATAGATATATAGGTGCTTTCATTTCTAATAGATATATAAAGGTGCTTTCATTTCTAATAGATATAAAGGTGCTTTCATTTCTAATAGATATAAAGGTGCTTTCATTTCTAATAGATATAAAGGTGCTTTCATTTCTAATAGATATAAAGGTGCTTTCATTTCTAATAGATATAAAGGTGCTTTCATTTCTAATAGATATATAAAGGTGCTTTCATTTCTAATAGATATAAAGGTGCTTTCATTTCTAATAGATATAAAGGTGCTTTCATTTCTAATAGATATAAAGGTGCTTTCATTTCTAATAGATATAAAGGTGCTTTCATTTCTAATAGATATAAAGGTGCTTTCATTTCTAATAGATATAAAGGTGCTTTCATTTCTAATAGATATAAAGGTGCTTTCATTTCTAATAGATATAAAGGTGCTTTCATTTCTAATAGATATAAAGGTGCTTTCATTTCTAATAGATATAAAGGTGCTTTCATTTCTAATAGATATAAAGGTGCTTTCATTTCTAATAGATATAAAGGTGCTTTCACGGTAAAACATATGTATGAAAATAACCTGAAATAAAAGGTGCCGTTCTGTTCTGTCGCCTCGTATGAAACATTTGATCTCAAATCCAAAATGCTGGAGTACAGAGACAAAATAAAACGTTTAAGCTTCATTGTCCAAATAAATAGGCATGAGCGCGGCTGTTGCTTACGCCCTGCGTCCGGTCCGGACTCCTGAGTGTGTTGGTTGTTGCTGACGCCCTGCGTCCGGTCTGGACTCCTGAGTGTGTTGGTTGTTGCTTACGCCCTGCGTCCGGTCTGGACTCCTGAGTGTGTTGGTTGTTGCTTACGCCCTGCGTCCGGTCTGGACTCCTGAGTGTGTTGGTTGTTGCTGACGCCCTGCGTCCGGTCCGGACTCCTGAGTGTGTTGGTTGTTGCTTACGCCCGGTCTGGTCTCCTGAGTGTGTTGGTTGTTGCTGACGCCCTGCGTCCGGTCTGGACTCCTGAGTGTGTTGGTTGTTGCGGATGCCCTGCGTCCGGTCTGGACTCCTGAGTGTGTTGGTTGTTGCTGATGCCCTGCGTCCGGTCTGGACTCCTGAGTGTGTTGGTTGTTGCTGACGCCCTGCGTCCGGTCTGGACTCCTGAGTGTGTTGGTTGTTGCTGACGCCCTGCGTCCGGTCTGGACTCCTGAGTGTGTTGGTTGTTGCTGACGCCCGGTCTGGACTCCTGAGTGTGTTGGTTGTTGCTGATGCTCTGCGTCCGGTCTGGACTCCTGAGTGTGTTGGTTGTTGCTGACGCCCTGCGTCCGGTCCAGGCTCCTGAGTGTGTTGGTTGTTGCTTACGCCCGGTCTGGACTCCTGAGTGTGTTGGTTGTTGCTGACGCCCGGTCCGGACTCCTGAGTGTGTTGGTTGTTGCTGACGCCCGGTCCGGACTCCTGAGTGTGTTGGTTGTTGCTGACGCCCTGCGTCCGGTCTGGACTCCTGAGTGTGTTGGTTGTTGCTGACGCCCGGTCTGGACTCCTGAGTGTGTTGGTTGTTGCTGACGCCCTGCGTCCGGTCTGGACTCCTGAGTGTTGGTTGTTGCTTACGCCCTGCGTCCGGTCTGAGTGTGTTGGTTGTTGCTTACGCCCTGCGTCCGGTCTGGACTCCTGAGTGTGTTGGTTGTTGCTGACGCCCTGCGTCCGGTCCGGACTCCTGAGTGTGTTGGTTGTTGCTGACGCCCTGCGTCCGGTCCGGACTCCTGAGTGTGTTGGTTGTTGCTGGCGCCCTGCGTCCTGTCCGGACTCCTGAGTGTGTTGGTTGTTGCTTACGCCCTGCGTCCGGTCTGGACTCCTGAGTGTGTTGGTTGTTGCTGACGCCCTGCGTCCGGTCTGGACTCCCGAGTGTGTTGGTTGTTGCTTACGCCCTGCGTCCGGTCTGAGTGTGTTGGTTGTTGCTTACGCCCTGCGTCCGGTCTGGACTCCTGAGTGTGTTGGTTGTTGCTGACGCCCTGCGTCCGGTCCGGACTCCTGAGTGTGTTGGTTGTTGCTGACGCCCTGCGTCCGGTCCGGACTCCTGAGTGTGTTGGTTGTTGCTGATGCCCTGCGTCCGGTCTGGACTCCTGAGTGTGTTGGTTGTTGCTGATGCCCTGCGTCCGGTCCGGTCTCCTGAGTGTGTTGGTTGTTGCTGACGCCCGGTCTGGACTCCTGAGTGTGTTGGTTGTTGCTGACGCCCTGCGTCCGGTCCGGACTCCTGAGTGTGTTGGTTGTTGCTGACGCCCTGCGTCCGGTCTGGACTCCTGAGTGTGTTGGTTGTTGCTTACGCCCTGCGTCCGGTCTGGACTCCTGAGTGTGTTGGTTGTTGCTGACGCCCTGCGTCCGGTCTGGACTCCTGAGTGTGTTGGTTGTTGCTGACGCCCTGCGTCCGGTCTGGACTCCTGAGTGTGTTGGTTGTTGCTGACGCCCTGCGTCCGGTCTGGACTCCTGAGTGTGTTGGTTGTTGCTTACGCCCTGCGTCCGGTCTGGTCTCCTGAGTGTGTTGGTTGTTGCTTACGCCCTGCGTCCGGTCTGAGTGTGTTGGTTGTTGCTTACGCCCTGCGTCCGGTCTGGACTCCTGAGTGTGTTGGTTGTTGCTGATGCCCTGCGTCCGGTCTGGACTCCTGAGTGTGTTGGTTGTTGCTGATGCCCTGCGTCCGGTCCGGACTCCTGAGTGTGTTGGTTGTTGCTTACGCCCGGTCTGGACTCCTGAGTGTGTTGGTTGCATGGAGGGATCAGAGGAGGAGGATTGGTTTGCACACGCTGAAGATTACAAGTCTGATGACCAGGTAATCGATCTGAGGGGACTCTCGGGAAAGGAGATCGACACTAACGATACCTCTCACAGTCTCTCTTTCCCTCCCGCTCACAGACTCCCCGTCTTTGCCTCCCTCCCTCATTCTTCCTGTGTAACCCATCTAATCGATGAGCAGGAATGTGTAAAATATCAAAAGAGAGGGAAGGAGAAGAGAGGAGGAATCATATCTCAGTCACCTGGGATTTGGGAGGGAAATCGTGTTGCAGACAGGGAGAGGGGATGTGTGTAGGCTACCTGGGATTTGGGAGGTTCCAGACAGGGAGAGGGGATGTGTGTAGGCTACCTGGGATTTGGGAGGTTCCAGACAGGGAGAAGGGATGTGTGTAGGCTACCTGGGATTTGGGAGGGAAATTGTGTTGAAGACAGGGAGAGGGGATGTGTGTAGGCTACCTGGGATTTGGGAGGTTCCAGACAAGAGAAGGGATGTGTGTAGGCTACCTGGGATTTGGGAGGGAAATCGTGTTGCAGACAGGGAGAGGGGATGTGTGTAGGCTACCTGGGATTTGGGAGGTTCCAGACAAGAGAAGGGATGTGTGTAGGCTACCTGGGATTTGGGAGGGAAATCGTGTTGCAGACAGGGAGAAGGGATGTGTGTAGGCTACCTGGGATTTGGGAGGGAAATCGTGTTGCAAACAGGGAGAGGGGATGTGTGTAGGCTACCTGGGATTTGGGAGGTTCCAGTCAGGGAGAGGGGATGTGTGCAGGCTACCTGGGATTTGGGAGGTTCCAGTCAGGGAGAGGGGATGTGTGCAGGCTACCTGGGATTTGGGAGGTTCCAGTCAGGGAGAGGGGACCTGACTGGAGAGGGGACCAAAAAAGCCGATACCGATTAATCAGCAGATTATAAAAAAAAAAAAAATGTAAATAATGGTAATTATAACAATACTGAATGAACACTTATTTTAACTTAATATAATACATCAATAAAATAAATAATGAAACGTGTTCAATTTGGTTTAAATAATGCAAATACAAAGTATTGGAGAAAGTAAAAGTGCAATATGTGCTATGTAAGAAAGCTAACGTTTCAGTTCCTTGCTCAGAACATGAGAACATATGAAAGCTGGTGGTTCCTTTTAACATGAGTCTTCAATTTCCCCAGGTAAGAAGTTTTAGGTTGTAGTTATTATAGGAATTATAGGACTATTTCCCTCTATACCATTTGTATTTCATATACCTTTGACTATTGGATGTTCTTATAGGCACTTTAGTATTGCCAGTGTAATAGTATAGCTTCCGTCCCTCTCCTCGCTCCTCCCTGGGCTTGAACCAGCAACACAACGACAACAGCCACCATCGAAGCAGCGTTACCCATGCAGAGCAAGGGAAACAACCACCCCAAGGCTCAGAGTGAGTGACGTTTGAAACGCTATTAGCGCGCCAACTAGCTAGCCATTTCCCTTCGGTTACACCAGCCTCATCTCAAGAGTTGATAGGCTTGAAGTCATAAACAGAGCAACAACGAAGAGCTGCTGGCAAAACGCACGAAAGTGCTGTTTGAATGAATGTTTACGCGCCTGATTCTGCCTACCACTGCTCAGTCAGATACTTAGATACTTGTATGCTCAGTCAGATTATATGCAACGCAGGACACGCTAGATAATATCTAGTAATATCATCAACCATGTGTAGTTAACTAGTGATTATGATTGATTGTTTTTTTATAAGATAAGTTTAATGCTAGCTAGCAACTTACCTTGGCTTACTGCATTTGCGTAACAGGCAGTCTCCTTGGGGAGTGCAACGAGAGAGAGGCAGGTCGTTATTGCGTTGGACTAGTTAACTGTAAGGTTGCAAGATTAGATCCCCCCCGAGCTGACATGGTGAAAATCTGTCGTTCTACCCCTGAACAAGGCAGTTAACCCACCGTTTCTAGGCCGTCATTGAAAGTAAGAATGTGTTCTTAACTGACTTGCCAAGTTAAATAAAGGTATAAAAAAATATATATATAAAAATAAAAAAAATCGGCGCCCAAAAATACCGATTTCCGATTGTTATGAAAACTTGAAATCGTCTCTAATTAATCGGCTATTCCGATTAATCGGTCGACCTCTAGTCAGGATGCCATCAGGGTGATTAGATATCTGTTGACAAAACAAGTACCTGTCCGGTCAATCTCACTTTTAAAAGTTAATATTCTGTTAACTCATACCCAAATAATGTTGTTGACTCATTCTATACTCAGGTGGCCAAAGCATAAATTGGAGAAAACAAACAAACACATAAAAAAAACACCTCACAAAATGTATCTCAAACAGAACGTTAAAAAATGCTTGCTACTTCCTCATAGAATGCAGTCAGGATGAGGATGAGATGGCCAATCAGCAGTCTACTCGCATGAATATTTTTAATGACCGGTATACACCAACACCAGTGTGTGCTAGGGACCTCAAGATACCATATTATACAAAATATTTTTAAAAATCACCTTTATTTAACCAGGTTGGCAAGTTGAGAACAAGTTCTCATTTACAATTGCGACCTGGCCAAGATAAAGCAAAGCAGTTCGACACAAACAACAACACAGAGTGACACATGGAGTAAAACAAACATACAGTCAATAATACAGTAGAAAAATAAGTCTGTATACAATGTGAGCAAATGAGGTGAGATAAGGGAGGTAAAGGCAAAAAAAAAAGGCCATGGTGGCAAAGTAAATACAATATAGCAAGTAAAACACGGGAATGGTAGATTTGCAGTGGAAGATTGAGCAAAGGAAAAATAATGGGGTGCAAAGGAGCTAAATAAATAAATACAGTAGGGGAAGAGGTAGTTGTTTGAGCTAAATTATAGATGGGCTATGTACAGGTGCAGTAATCTGTGAGCTACTCTGACAGTTGGTGCTTAAAGCTAGTGAGGGAGATAAGTGTTTCCAGTTTCAGAGATTTTTGTAGTTCGTTCCAGTCATTGGCAGCAGAGAACTGGAAGGAGAGGCGGCCAAAGGAAGAATTGGTTTTGGGGGTGACCAGAGAGAAATACCTGCTGGAGCGCGTGCTACAGGTGGGTGCTGCTATGGTGACCAGCGAGCTGAGATAAGGGGGGACTTTACCTAGCAGGGTCTTGTAGATGACCTAGAGCCAGTGGGTTTGGCGACGAGTATGAAGCGAGGGCCAGCCAACGAGAGCGTACAGGTCACAGTGGTGGGTAGTATATGGGGCTTTGGTGACAAAACGGATGGCACTGTGATATCATCATAATGAGGCGTCGATACAATTCGAAACTGCGATTTTATTGCAATTTGATGTTGAAACGTATTGCTCACTATATGACTGCTTCAGAGAGACAGAGAGAGCATGAGAAAACACGTGTTGATCAATCAGGGAAATAATAGTGCTGAAAACATGTTGGCTGACTATTTAAAAAGAGGATGGACAACAGGCTATAGACAACTTTCCAGAACACGACACACTGCCGTTACACACAGATACACGTAAGGAAGCCATCGCACTCTGCACCCATTCAACATAGAAATAATAAAAACATCAATCTTAGGCTAAACAAAATAACTTACAATGATGTTTTGATTCTTGCTTGAACAGTCGCTAAGATTATATTCGGTTGTGATCTTTTGCAAAATAACTGTTTTGGATGCAGAAGTTGTTAGCTAGAATGCTAACGCTCATTGACATAGGCTGTAGCAAAAACTAGCCAAAGAGCCATTTTACTGGTTGAAGTGATTTTTTGTTTTGTTTGGTGAGTATGTGTGTGCCTGTCTGTGTGATGTCCCCCTGAGTATCCGAAACAAGAAGTGAATACAGGCGCCATTTAATGAGACAGGAAGTTAGATAGCCTCAAACACTTGCGCACATAAACCAGCCAAACTGTCAGAAGACTGGAGTACAAACCAGCCTAACTGTCAGAAGACTGGAGTACAAACCAGCCTAACTGTCAGAAGACTGGAGTACAAACCAGCCTAACTGTCAGAGGACTGGAGTACAAACCAGCCTAACTGTCAGAAGACTGGAGTACAAACCAGCCTAACTGTCAGAGGACTGGAGTACAAACCAGCCTAACTGTCAGAAGACTGGAGTACAAACCAGCCTAACTGTCAGAAGACTGGAGTACAAACCAGCCTAACTGTCAGAAGACTGGAGTACAAACCAGCCTTACTGTCAGAGGACTGGAGTACAAACCAGCCTAACTGTCAGAAGACTGGAGTACAAACCAGCCTAACTGTCAGAAGACTGGAGTACAAACCAGCCTAACTGTCAGAAGACTGGAGTACAAACCAGCCTAACTGTCAGAAGACTGGAGTACAAACCAGCCTAACTGTCAGAAGACTGGAGTACAAACCAGCCTAACAGTCAGAAGACTGGAGTACAAACCAGCCTAACAGTCAGAAGACTGGAGTACAAACCAGCCTAACTGTCAGAAGACTGGAGCACAAACCAGCCTAACTGTCAGAAGACTGGAATACAAAACAGCCTAACTGTCAGAAGACTGGAGTACAAACCAGCCTAACTGTCAGAAGACTGGAGCACAAACCAGCCTAACTGTCAGAAGACTGGAGAACAAACCAGCCTAACTGTCAGAAGACTGGAGCACAAACCAGCCTAACTGTCAGAAGACTGGAGCACAAACCAGCCTAACTGTCAGAAGACTGGAATACTACAAACCTCACAAGAACAACACTCAATACATTTGATGTTCTAATCTTCTTGTTACATAGCCTAGCTTACGTGTAGGCCTACGTAATAGACAGACACTGGTATGGTGCTGAAGACAGCATAGTAAAGATGAGGTGAAAAAGTGGTGAAGTGTCCCTTTTAACCAACACAGACAGTGGAATCTACCAGTGGGCACCCAGTGAGTACAAAGGATGAGATGCATTGTTGTGGGCGAGTCTAGATGGCGTAGTTCGCCTCCAGACATGGGAACATGCAGTTTATTATATTTATGTCATTTTGCTCTGGCTGATGTCATGTGGTGGTTTGTCTGATACTGCTGTGCTGATGCTGCTATCCTGGTCTCTCTGGAAACAGAGATGTTAATCTCAACAAAACTAACCTAATTAAAAAGGTTCAACATCAGTAGACGTGGCCAACTCAACTCAGAACATTCTCCCACACAGCCACCAACTTGTCTAAGGGAAATGTATCAGAACAGGTCCATTGTAACCATTGCCAAGCACCTGACCTAAAAAAAAAAAAATGGTTTCCTGAATGTATGAAAATTGAATGACGCTTTTCACAATTTAAAACATTTCTCAGGCTTTCAATCAATCTCTGTGTCTGTCTGTGTGTGTGATTGCCAGAATCTTCCTCATCCTCGGATCTATGATCTACCAATGTAGTGCTGGTTGTTGTTGTTGTGTTTGAGATAACCCCCATCTATCTGTCATCTTTCTGAGCAGGTTGAAATACTTCTCCTCAGTATTAAATTAGCTTGGTTAAATAAACCATTCTCCAGCTGGACCCGCTTGCCAAGAGAATCTGGAACCAATCGGTGCCATTCCCACGACAACTGGGTCATCCGTGGCAGCTGAGGTCCTGGATGACTGGACGTTTGCCCATTGGGGGAAATGGACTGACTGACCACAGTAAGTAAGTAGCCTTGCATGAGCCTTGGCTTGTACGATCCGGAGCCCATTTCCTGTTCCTGTAGTGAGGCAGCTTGATGTTCAAGTACACCCCCTGGACAGGACACTAGTCTATCACCTCAGTACACCCCCTGGACAGGACACTAGTCTATCACCTCAGTACACCCCCTGGACAGGACACTAGTCTATCACCTCAGTACACCCCCTGGACAGGACACTAGTCTATCACCTCAGTACACCCCCTGGACAGGACACTAGTCTATCACCTCAGTACACCCCCTGGACAGGACACTAGTCTATCACCTCAGTACACCCCCTGGACAGGACACTAGTCTATCACCTCAGTACACCCCGTGGACAGGAAACTAGTCTATCACCTCAGTACACCCCCTGGACAGGACACTAGTCTATCACCTCAGTACACCCCGTGGACAGGACACTAGTCTATCACAGGGCCTTCACCCCTTAATGCTGAGTGCCAAGCAGTAACAGACTGACCACAGAGGAGGGAGTCAAATGACCTAGACATTATCACAAGGTCTAATTCACTGAACAGGGGGTGAACTTCACTAGTGGTTGGTTCCCAAATGCCTTTCAGACATTTATAAAACACACTCCAGATATCTGAAACTAGGGTTGCAAAATTCATGGTACTTTCAATAAATTCCCTGGTTTTCCAGAAATCCTTGTTGGAAGATTCACGGAATCGGAAGGGAATAAGAGGGAAATCCGGAAACGGGATTTCTGGAAAACCAGGGAATTTATTGAACTTTCCCAGAATCCTATTTAATAGCCTATAAGAGTAACAGGAGAAAGACTTCCAATAGCAGACATGTTTCTTTGGACAACTCAAAGGCAGAGGTTGACTAAATCTTAGACACTGTATTCCATAGAATGGAAACGTGGGCTGTAGCCTACATGAACTCGTATTCAGAGCAATGTTTCTATCCACTCAGCCAAGTCACATGCTGTAATGGACCTGAAACGCATGAAAACTACACAACGCAGTGTAGGTCAATGTAATTAGGTACAGAGACCCCCGCCTTCCATCTTCAAAGGCCATCTGGCACCGATTATACAGCCCCACCCTACCACCACCCTGTGTGTGTGTGTGTGTGTGTGTGTGTGTGTGTGTGTGGCCGCATTAACAGTAAATGATTGTCACTAGGTAGGTAATCCCCATCAAACACACCCAGGGGAAGGGAGAGAGGGGCCTAGAGAGAGAGAGAGAGAGAGAGAGGGGGGTGTACTGACTCCAGTAGGCAGTACTGGGATGTAGGCTACTGGTGACAGATGGAGAGACTGGGAGATGGAGAGGAGGGGAGGCGTTCAAGTTACAGGCTCATCAATAATTCACTGAGGTGAACACAGTCCGACCGCGGACAGACGACAAACAACACACACACACACACACACACACACACACACACATCGCATGCACTCAAAACCACATGGACACACTCACACCCTGCCTAGGTACTACTTCCTGCCAGTAGAAAACACACTGTGTGACCTTCCCAGAAACCAACCAACCGTTCCAGTGACCAGCAGCTTGGGGAAAGTGTGGCTCACTTGACTCACTTTGCACAGGAAGACAGCAGGGAGGGGGGCTGACCTGATGGGGGCAGACTGATCATAAATCTGTGCCTAAAGCACAGCCTGTACTGGCAGCAGCAGCCCCTGAGAGAGATGGAGGAGAGACTGGGGGATATGGGAAGGAGAGAACTACGACCAGCCCTCCTCTCTAACCCCAACTACTACTCCCAGTCATCCTCTCTAACCCCAACTACTACTCCCAGTCATCCTCTCTAACCCCAACTACTACTACTCCCAGCCCTCCTCTCTAACCCTAACTACTACTACTCCCAGCCCTCCTCTCTAACCCTAACTACTACTCCCAGCCCTCCTCTCTAACCCCAACTACTACTCCCAGCCCTCCTCTCTAACCCTAACTACTACTCCCAGCCCTCCTCTCTAACCCTAACTACTACTACCAGCCCTCCTCTCTAACCCTAACTACTACTACCAGCCCTCCTCTCTAACCCTAACTACTACTACTCCCAGCCCTCCTCTCTAACCCTAACTACTACTCCCAGCCCTCCTCTCTAACCCCAACTACTACTCCCAGCCCTCCTCTCTAACCCTAACTACTACTCCCAGCCCTCCTCTCTAACCCTAACTACTACTACCAGCCCTCCTCTCTAACCCTAACTACTACTACCAGCCCTCCTCTCTAACCCTAACTACTACTACCAGCCCTCCTCTCTAACCCTAACTACTACTCCCAGCCCTCCTCTCTAACCCTAACTACTACTCCCACCACCCAGCTCTTTGTTTTTCACTTTCCAAATCTGAGGGGTCAAAGACAACATCATAAATGTTGTGTTCACAATACAAACTACTTCATTTCAGTAAGGCTAACCTTATTGGAGTTGAGTGAAGTTGTTCCTAAATGCTGATTTTGGGACAGTTTAGCATCCCCCCTAATGGTTTTAGTTAGCATTGGGGGAGGGAAAGCTGATCCTAGATCTGTACCTTGGGCGCCCGAGTGGCGCAGCGGCTAAGACACTGCATCTCAGTGTTAGAGGCATCACTAGGGACACCCTGGTTCGAATCCAGGCTGTATCACAACCGGCCGTGGTTGGGAGTCCCATAGGGCAGCGCACAACTTGCCCAGCGCCGTTCGGATTTGGTCGGTGTAGGCCGTCACTGTAAATAAGTATATGTTCTTAACTGACTTGCCTAGTTAAATAAAGGTTAAATAATATATATAAAACCCAGGGGAAACTTCACAGGAGCAGCATTTGTAATGTTGTGAACTGCTAGACTAAAAGGTAGAGCTTCAGAACACAAACAGACTTAGTTGTTTTTTCCCTGTTAAATATTTCTCCAGTCAGGTGCAGAAGCAAACTGCCCCCGTGTCCAGATTTGACATTTTCTTTCAGCTCAGGTGTTGGCAGGTCCTTCCATGTATGAATGACCTCATGTGCGTAATTAAGACCGAGAGAGATGGAGAAGTAGGGAAAGAGAGAAGCAGAGAGGGTGAGGGACTGTTTGGAATATACCTAAAGAATTAGAAGGGAAGAAGTAGAGAGAGAGAGAGAGAGAGAGAGAGAGAGAGAGAGAGAGAGAGAGAGAGAGAGAGAGAGAGACTGTTTGGAATATACCTAAAGAATTAGAAGGGAAGAAGTAGAGAGAGACAGATATAGACTCGAGGTGTAGAGACTAAGAAAGAGAGACCAACAGTCAATCTGCGCCCAGCAATTTGGAAAAAGGTCTGATGATGTTTTACCAGGCCTTTGTCTTTCTATCCCCACTAACAGAAACGACAGTAAAAACATACCCACTGTCTGACCCACTTTCCATGACAAACCCTGGTAATCCTCCATCTCACATGCACAAACCCAGCACACTGAATGGAGCGAATAAGCTGAACTGAAGAGTAGTGTGCCAAGCTTCACATACACACTGCAGAGTGTAGCCTACAGCCTAGCCTAAGCTGCTCAGATGTCCCTAGCCTCATACACGCACAGTTACGACCCGGGGAACTTACCCAGGCCTGTCATTCAGAGTACAGACTCATAAGCTTACAGTATGCACAAACGTAAGCAAAAAAACACACACGTACACACCCACAGTTATGACCTGGGGAACTACCCAGGCATTCCATTCAGAGTCCAGGCACATACAGAGTGCACACACACAGGCCAAAACACACAGGCCTACAGTGTGTTAACACAAACACACAGTACCAAGCCTCATGACGCAACAGCTCCAGAGAACAGCACACATCACGTACACACAGACACAGAAGACCTGCTGGATAGGTGGGGGTTCCTACAGACACTCTGGATAGGTGGGGGTTCCTACAGACACTCTGGATAGGTGGGGGTTCCTACAGACACTCTGGATAGGTGGGGGTTCCTACAGACACTCTGGATAGGTGGGCGTTCCTACAGACACTCTGGATAGGTGGGCGTTCCTACAGACACTCTGGATAGGTGGGGGTTCCTACAGACCTACAGATTCAATAGAAGACAGACCCCCCCCAGACCCTCTGGAGTGGGACAGACCCCCCCCCTTCAGACCCTCTGGAGTGGGACAGACCCCCCCCAGACCCTCTGGAGTGGGACAGACCCCCCCCCAGACCCTCTGGAGTGGGAAGGGGTGTGTGTATTACTATCCTTGAGGGTAATGGAAATGCCCAAAAGTCCCCACTGGGATAGTAAAACAAGTCCCCACTGGGATAGTAAAACAAGTCCCCACTAGGATAGTAAAACAAGGCACATTATCCCTAGTGGGGACATTTCCCACATCCCCAGAAGGACAAACGCTATTTTAAGTTTAGGGGTTCGGTTTTGTGTTTTAGTTACAACTAGGGCTAAGTTCAGGAGTCAGGTTAAGGCTAGGTACCCACAAGGATAGTAAAACATATGGTGGTGGTGGTGGTGTGTGTGTGTGTGTACATCCACAAGGTTAAAAACAAAACATATTCTGACCAAAAATCAGTTTGTAAACAACATGTTTACCCGTGGCAATGCAATGACGACAACGTCTGTAACTAAACAATAGCTGAGTGGCAAGTCAAATCACCATTCGAGCTATTGATCAGCTAAGAGATAAGATAATTGGAAAGGGGGAACCGAATGATTGATACGACAACGGGACATGGATGTCAAAAAGGCGGATCCAAGTCATCGCCAGACCGGACCAACAAAGGCAGAAGCAGGGCTAGCCAACAGATCAGATGCTTGAACGAGGGAATGATATCCCACTCCAACTTGACATGCAAAACCTAGTTTGTTGGTTAGCTCAGTTGGTAGACAAAGCCGGAATAGTGCGTTCGATTCCCGGGACCACCATGCGTAAAAACGTAAGGATTTATGACTAAATAGCTTTGGATACATTACAATGACCCAAAAATAAATAGTTATGATTAACGTTAAGAGAAGATTTGGTTATAGCCTAAATTATGACCATTATTAGTTAGCTAGGTTTTTGAGAGGAATAACCAGCTACTGTAACGTTAACGTTACCTGGCACATCTCTCCACCAGCAAGCAATCATATTAGCTAGCTAGCCTACTGTCCCTTATGTTAGCTAGCCAGCGGGTTCACAAAGGAAAACAGGAGATTGTCAACTGATTGGCAAGCTAATATGGTTAGTTATCTTGTGTAAATGAGAGGAAGGTTATTGTTAGGTAGTTTTACTTACAGCGGAGTCGATGCGCTCCTCCTGCCGAGACACACCGCTCAGTGAGCGGGTGACAACCATCTACCACCCGCCGCTTCAGACCAAGTTCGTTGAGTTAGCTTGTTTACCAGCTAACAAAGGCAATTTGTCAACAAATATCAATGTTTGATACAAAAAAAGTCAGAATGGCCAATCATACGACGCTTTCGTGTTGGCTTTCTTCCTGTATAAAGTTACATTCCCCCAAATGTTGTTTTTTAATGCTTCGCTCCGTGCGGACAGCAGAATAATATGTTGGAGGTGTGTTGAACATAAACAGAGACGTCTCGTTTTGAATTGTAGCGTACTCCGATCCGAGAAAAACCTGCCGCGTATGATGCGAAAGGGATTGTGGATATCGTAGTTGAGCTCTCGACCTAACAAGGCACCGCAGAGTATCTAAACCTGTCATTGAAGCCACCATGCAAGTACTTGTTTTGAAATGTGACGTGCAAGTTGTTTATATATTATGCATTCATGTGGTAGTCTACAGAGCATGTAATAAAACTGAGTAAAACCACGCAGTCCGTCAAAGAAGACGACAAAGCATGTACCCTCTTAGGCCTAACTCCCACCTATCTGAGATACCTACTGCAGCCCTCTGGTCCCCAAAGCACACGCATCCCTGCGTTGCTCCTCTTTTCAGCTCTCTGCAGCTAGCGACTGGAACGAGCTGCCAAAAACACTGGACAGTTGTATCTCTTCATTCAAAGACTCAATCATGGACACTCTTAGTGACAGTTGGACTGCTCCACGTGATGCATTGTTGTCTCTACCTTCTTGCCCTTTGTGCTGTTGTCTGTGCCCAATCATGTTTGTACCATGTTTTGTGGTGCTACCATGTTGTTGTCATGTTGTGTTGCTACCATGCTGTGTTGTCATGTTGTGTTGCTACCATGCTGTGTTGTCATGTTGTGTTGCTACCATGTTGTTGTCATGTTGTGTTGCTATCATGCTGTGCTATCATGTTGTGTTGCTACCATGCTGTGTTGTCATGTTGTGTTGCTACCATGCTGTGTTGTCATGTTGTGTTGCTACCATGCTGTGTTGTCATGTTGTGTTGTCATGTTGTGTTCCTACCATGCTGTGTTGTCATGTTGTGTTCCTACCATGCTGTGTTGTCATGTGTTGCTACCATGCTGTGTTGTCATGTTGTGTTGTCATGTTGTGTTCCTACCATGCTGTGTTGTCATGTTGTGTTGCTACCATGCTGTGTTGTCATGTTGTGTTGTCATGTTGTGTTGCTACCATGCTGTGTTGTCATGTTGTGTTGCTACCATGCTGTGTTGTCATGTTGTGTTGCTACCATGCTGTGTTGTCATGTTGTGTTGCTACCATGCTGTGTTGTCATGTTGTGTTGTCATGTTGTGTTCCTACCATGCTGTGTTGTCATGTTGTGTTCCTACCATGCTGTGTTGTCATGTTGTGTTCCTACCATGCTGTGTTGTCATGTGTTGCTACCATGCTGTGTTGTCATGTTGTGTTGTCATGTTGTGTTCCTACCATGCTGTGTTGTCATGTTGTGTTGCTACCATGCTGTGTTGTCATGTTGTGTTGTCATGTTGTGTTCCTACCATGCTGTGTTGTCATGTTGTGTTCCTACCATGCTGTGTTGTCATGTTGTGTTGTCATGTTGTGTTCCTACCATGCTGTGTTGTCATGTTGTGTTGCTACCATGCTGTGTTGTCATGTTGTGTTGTCATGTTGTGTTCCTACCATGCTGTGTTGTCATGTTGTGTTGCTACCATGCTGTGTTGTCATGTTGTGTTGCTACCATGCTGTGTTGTCATGTTGTGTTGCTACCATGCTGTGTTGTCATGTTGTGTTGTCATGTTGTGTTCCTACCATGCTGTGTTGTCATGTTGTGTTGTCATGTTGTGTTCCTACCATGCTGTGTTGTCATGTTGTGTTCCTACCATGCTGTGTTGTCATGTGTTGCTACCATGCTGTGTTGTCATGTTGTGTTGTCATGTTGTGTTCCTACCATGCTGTGTTGTCATGTTGTGTTGTCATGTTGTGTTGCTACCATGCTGTGTTGTCATGTGTTGTTATCATGCTATGTTGTTGTCTAAGGTCTCTCTTTATGCAGTGTTGTCTCTCTTGTCGTGATGTGTATTTTGTCCTATATTTTTTATTTTTAACACCAACCACAGGAGGTATTTTGGTAGGCCGTCATTGTAAATAAGGATTTGTTCTTAACTGACTTGCCTAGTTAAGTAAAAGTTTAAAAAAAAGCAGAAAAGGGCCATATAATATTGCTCATTCAGGTGAACCTAGTAATTTACTGGTCTTATGTCAATCAAACCGTATGTAACAAGGCAGGAACCAAAGTGTTGGTCAGTGTTTCCCAAGGGACGCTACTTACTGGGGAGCATTTAAAATGGTATTAAACCACACCCCATGAACTTGTGCAGATGAACGTTTTTGTGATGTGTCGTCCATGCTGAATGGTTGCTATGTACATTTATGTTGTGGGGTGTGGTCCTGTGTTCTGAGATGGTATGTTTCTTTGTCAGTGCTTGTTCGTAGTGAGCCGTAGGCGCTTGAACATTAGGTCATGTTTCTGTGGATAGATCCTAGCTATCAAACCCTAGGCAGAAAGAATTCTTCCTTCTCCCTACAGTTTTCAGCAGTCAACTTCGCTCGCGAACTACAATCCCGATGCTGTTGAGAAATGTCAATAATCATTGCTTGCGATACTGCTTTTCGAAACATATGGCCCTTTCATCAGCGATAAATCATCTTTTAAATAAAAATGATACTTACTGCAACAGTTTTGCACAGATCCACACAGCTATGGGTGCCTCCAACCGCCAGAACTATTCTCCAGTTAACACTTACACACAGGTGTTCGGAGCACACTAGATAGCAATTTTAGCACAGGTGGTCGCCTCAGTCTTCCGTCTGTTTTCCATAAACAAGCACTGTAACATGGAGATATGTGTGGAAGCACTAACCCTAATCCTATGAGGGCGTGTATCAATTGAATCTTTTGTTTTTTTTAAAATAAATTCTCACTGATATAAAAGATAAGGCCCTTATGCAAGAGTATAAGGACTTTATGGGTTGACTGGCCCTCCGCTGTTGTGCCGGGCTGAACAACATCTACCTGTGACCATATTCATGATACAGAGCTCCCTCCTACCTTATTGCTGAGGTATAGATCTTGGGTTCGATAGATCCCAGCCCGTTATATAATCTCGCTCTACTCCAGACCTTCATGCCACACAGATGTATCATTGTATATGTGGCAAATTCCCTCAAATGTAGTATACTATATAGGGAATACTAGGCTGCTAACTTCATTTGGGACTCTCTCTCTCCCACAGAGGAGTTTGAGACAGGCTGTAACAAGCCACAGAAGTCTGGTTGCATGGGACTCACGGTCTACTGCCCTCACAGCCGATGGTGGACACTCATCGTGTGTGACCAACATGTCACCCGTGTGAACCTGTTCTATAGATGCCAGCACCCTAGATGTCATTGGAAGGGTGAAATTGAATGGAGTCATAACATAAACCTACAGGCAGAGAGGGCTTTCCTTCTCATTCCGTAGGAGGGTGTATGTGCTTGTGTGTGTGAGTGTGTGTTGAGAGAGAGAGTGAGATAGTGTGTGTGTGTCCATGCCAGCGTTTGTCTGTCTGTGTAGGGTTGGCGTGTAAATTCATTACATATAATCAGTTACATGTCATCTGATTACAAAAAAAAACTGAGCGAGTCTGACCACAAGTCAGACATCACTATGACGACATCAAATGTGTTGAGATGGATCCTTTTTGTCTTCTTCTAATGCCTCTTAAGGGGAAAGTAATCCAAAAAGTAACTGAAAGTAATCAGATTACGTTACTGAGTTTGGGTAATGCAAAATATATGTAACTGATTACAATTTGGATAGCTAACTAGTAACTATAACTATAGAAAGCAACTTAGCCTGCGTACGTGCGTGCGTGCGTACTTGTCTCCTACACCGGTGGTTCCTAAACTGTGGGTCGGGACCCACTTGTGGGTCGCGGGATGACATTGCCACCCCAAGAAATACATTTTCGGGATAGAAAAATGCTTTTAAGTGTAAACGTAAACTAAAACCAAATATGAACTATGTAAAAAGATAATGGACCTACCTATACATCTGACAATAATAGCCTATATTCTTTGAGAATTTAAAAACAAATCAACTTAAAAAAAGCAAACGTTTCTCTCAGCTCAATGGAAAAGTGTATAGAATTTCAGGAAATTGGATTTAAAATGGCAACATTTATTTCAGCGCCACGCCAGGACGTGTGGAATTGCAGGAGAATAGCTTAGAAACCAACATTTTCTCTTCATATTTTTGACTTATTCTTTGGTCTGTGTATGTTTTTTTGGGGGGTTTGCGGCACAAAATACAACTCAATTCGTGGGTCACAAAGGAAGAAAACCTTGTTCTACACCTTACATGGAAGTCAAGGTGATCCCCAGGATGCAGTACGTGGGACAATTCAACTGGGGCCAAAGACAGATTAAATACTCATTAAACTAGACCGTGGTCAAGGTAATCAAAAACACGCGCTTCCTCCCCCCTCTCACTGTCAGAGGACTATAAAACACACACTTCCTCCCCCCTCTCACTGTCAGAAACACACAGCTACGACCTGGGCTGTGGATTTGATTCTCACGGGGTCCAGTATGAAAATGTATGCACTCACTAATATATGTCTGATAAATGACTCAAATATATATTTTTATGTAAGCGTGTTAGGTAAAGGCTTAGAGAGAGAAAGAGCATGTGTGTAGTCCCTGCTGTAGTCCCATGTCCCATCCTATTCCCTATATAGTGCCCAGAGCTCTGGTCAACAGCTACGGCCCCCTATTCCCTAATTTTAACCAGAGCTATGGGCACTATATAGGGAATAGGATGGGACATGGGACTACAGCAGGGACTACACACATACTCTCTCTCTAAAGCCTTTACCTAACACGCTTACATAAAAATATATATTTTAGTCATTTATCAGACGCTCTGCAACTTACAGTAGTGAGTGCATACATTTTCATACAGGTCCCCCGTGAGAATCAAATCCACTGCCCAGGCCGTAGCAAGTGCCGCGCTCTACCAACCGAGCCACACGGGAACATACAGTATATAGGCCCATGTTCTAATCTCTGTTGACAAACTACCTGCTACTCCTGTTTATGTTGCCATGGCTACAACACCAACACAACACCTCCCTTTAACACTTCCAACGTTGGGACAGAGCACCTCTAGAGTCAAGACCTGGGTTCAAGTACTATTTGAAATAATTGCTTTAGCTGGTCCTTGATTGAGCTTGCCTGGCGCAATCGACCAATAGAATAGTTGCAACATGCAAACTTCACCCATGTGGCACGTGGTCTCTACGCCAGGCAGGCTAGGGGTGAATGCTACAAGTATTTAAAAGGTTGCAAATGGTATTTGAACACAGCAGGTCTGACTCAGGCGCTTTGACTCCACATGCAAAAGCACACAGGCTGCTTCAGGTCTGATGGATGTTTAGCAAATAGTTATCTTTCCAAAAGGCCACTGAAGTGAATACACCTCTGTATGAGGACTCGTGAAACATCAAACTGGAACTCAAGAGTTACATTCTGAAGGGGATCAATTCAAAGAGACCACTGTGTTCTGCTCTGCTCTTAACAAGAGTGCATTTCAGGGTGTTGTTGTTGTTTTCGGGGCTAAAGCAACAAAACATAGCAACAACAGGATTGCATTCAGCAGCGCAAAGGGCACCTAAAGAACGTGTGTGTGTGGAGGGAAGCCTGGTGGTGTCACAGGATTATCACAGGCTCTGGTGTTTAGGGGCCGGCTCGTGCACTGTTGTCAGGCTGCCATGGAGACAGTAACCATGAACACGTTTTTAGAATGTTTAGCATAATGCAGGGTATTTACAGGGAGCATGCAGATGACTGGGCAGAGTCACGTACCTGATCTACCTGTATTTGTGTAACACAGTTTGGTGAGAGAGAGAGAGAAGCTATTAGTAGAAGTTCAAGTGATGGTCGTCTGTAGGTCACATGACACCAAGGGATTCACACCAATAGGAAAAGCCCATGCTCTAAATAAGACATCCAATTTAAATAAAGTGTCCTTGACTTTTGAACCAGGACCAATACCGTCAGACATCGACAGAAACAACACAGATCAAAATCTAGATTTTAATAAGATCAAACCCGGTCAAAATGAGTTACAAAATAACCTTTTAAAGGCTCATTAGGCACCAAACAACAGTAAACAAACAGACAGGGACTGCCTGAAATTGTCCAATAACAAACCCTCATTATCATTCTAAAAACATTTTACCTCTTTTTCAATTGGTAGCTAGTCTTGTCCCATTGCTGAAACTCCTGTAAGGACGGCTAGGCCAAACCCTCCCATAACCTGGATGACGCTGGATCAATTGTGCGCCACCTCATGGATCTCCTGGTCGCAGCCGGCTGCAACACAGCCCAGGATCGAACCCGGATCTGTAGTGACGCCTCCAGCACTGCAATGAGGTGCCTTAGACCGCTGCGCCACTCGGGAGGCCCGTAAGAAACCCACAATTTTGTTTTCTGTTGCACATCATTTTGAAACATTTTGCTACAGTAACCCCCATAGAGCTCAATAAGGGTAGGTCTAACACCCATAGAGCTCAATAAGGGTAGCTCTAACCCCCATAGAGCTCAATAAGGGCAGGCCTAACCCCCATAAAGCTCAATAAGGGTAGGTCTAACCCCCATAGAGCTCAATAAGGGCAGGCCTAACCCCCATAGAGCTCAATAAGGGTAGGTCTAACCCCCATAGAGCTCAATAAGGGCAGGCCTAACACCCATAGAGCTCAATAAGGGTGGGTCTAACCCCCCATAGAGCTCAATAAGGGCAGGCCTAACCCCCATAGAGCTCAATAAGGGTAGGTCTAACCCCCATCGAGCTCAATAAGGGTAGGTCTAACCCCCATAGAGCTAAATAAGGGCAGGGCTAACCCCCATAGAGCTCAATAAGGGCAGGCCTAACCCTCATAGAGCTCAATAAGGGCACGCCTAACCTCCATAGAGCTCAATAAGGGCATGCCTAACCTCCATAGAGCTCAATAAGGGCAGGCCTAACCCCCATAGAGCTCAATAAGGGCAGGCCTAACACCCATAGAGGCACGCATATATTTGCAGCCAGCAAGTATCTATAGGGTGCCATAGACTGGAGAACACAATGACCCTCTCAATGCAATAAGATCACACCTTCTCTTTCTCAGTCCCTCTGTTACTCTCTTCCTCTCCATCTCTCTTTATTTCTCTCCCCCCTTGCCTCTCTCCCCATTTCACATAGAACCATGCATGGGACTACACCTGACTGAAAAACACCCCCAGGTATAAACCATGCAGGGGACTACACCCTGACTGGGAAACGCCCCCAGGTATAAGCCATGCATGTGATTACACCCTGACTGAGAAACGCCCCCAGGTATAAACCATGCAGGTGACTACACCCTGACAGAGAAACGCCCCCAGGTATAAACCATGCACGTGATTACACCCTGACTGAGAAACGCCCCCAGGTATAAACCATGCAGGTGACTACACCCTGACAGAGAAACGCCCCCAGGTATAAACCATGCAAGTGACTACACCCTGACAGGGAAACGCCCCAAGGTATAAACCATGCAGGGGACTACACCCTGACAGAGAAACGCCCCCAGGTATAAACCATGCATGTAACTACACCCTGACTGGGAAACACCCCCCAAGTATAAACCATGCAGGTGACTACACCCTGACAGAGAAACGCCCCCAGGTATAAACCATGCAGGTGACTACACCCTGACAGAGAAACGCCCCCAGGTATAAACCATGCAACATGAGTCAGCAGAGCACCATCAGCAGGAAAAACAACCCAACCAAAGACACGTTACTCATGAAGGTTTAATTGTTTCAGAGACACAAAGAGTATTTCAGAGCACGTTTGCTGTCACAGCATATACATGATGTCACAGAGGAGTGTGGATCAGACCTGGGTTCAGCACATTTGCTGTCACAGCATATACATGACGTCACAGAGGAGTGTGGATCAGACCTGGGTTCAGCACGTTCGCTGTCACAGCATATACATGACGTCACAGAGGAGTGTGGATCAGACCTGGGTTCAGCACGTTCGCTGTCACAGCATATACATGACGTCACAGAGGAGTGTGGATCAGACCTGGGTTCAGCACGTTCGCTGTCACAGCATATACATGACATCACAGAGGAGTGTGGATCAGACCTGGGTTCAGCACGTTTGCTGTCACAGCATATACATGACGTCACAGAGGAGTGTGGATCAGACCTGGGTTCAGCACGTTCGCTGTCACAGCATATACATGACGTCACAGAGGAGTGTGGATCAGACCTGGGTTCAGCACGTTTGCTGTCACAGCATATACATGACGTCACAGAGGAGAATGGATCAGACCTGGGTTCAGCACGTTTGCTGTCACAGCATATACATGACGTCACAGAGGAGAATGGATCAGACCTGGGTTCAGCACGTTTGCTGTCACAGCATATACATGACGTCACAGAGGAGAATGGATCAGACCTGGGTTCAGCACGTTTGCTGTCACAGCATATACATGACATCACAGAGGAGTGTGGATCAGACCTGGGTTCAGCACGTTCGCTGTCACAGCATATACATGACGTCACAGAGGAGTGTGGATCAGACCTGGGTACAGCACGTTCCCTGTCACAGCATATACATGACGTCACAGAGGAGTGTGGATCAGACCTGGGTTCAGCACGTTTGCTGTCACAGCATATACATGACGTCACAGAGGAGTGTGGATCAGACCTGGGTTCAGCACGTTTGCTGTCACAGCATATACATGACGTCACAGAGGAGTGTGGATCAGACCTGGGTTCAGCACGTTCGCTGTCACAGCATATACATGACGTCACAGAGGAGTGTGGATCAGACCTGGGTTCAGCACGTTCGCTGTCACAGCATATACATGACGTCACAGAGGAGTGTGGATCAGACCTGGGTTCAGCACGTTCGCTGTCACAGCATATACATGACGTCACAGAGGAGTGTGGATCAGACCTGGGTTCAGCACGTTTGCTGTCACAGCATATACATGACGTCACAGAGGAGTGTGGATCAGACCTGGGTTCAGCACGTTTGCTGTCACAGCATATACATGACGTCACAGAGGAGTGTGGATCAGACCTGGGTTCAGCACGTTCGCTGTCACAGCATATACATGACGTCACAGAGGAGTGTGGATCAGACCTGGGTTCAGCACGTTTGCTGTCACAGCATATACATGACGTCACAGAGGAGTGTGAATCAGACCTGGGTTCAGCACGTTCGCTGTCACAGCATATACATGACGTCACAGAGGAGTGTGGATCAGACCTGGGTTCAGCACGTTTGCTGTCACAGCATATACATGACGTCACAGAGGTGAATGGATCAGACCTGGGTTCAGCACGTTCGCTGTCACAGCATATACATGACGTCACAGAGGAGAATGGATCAGACCTGGGTTCAGCACGTTTGCTGTCACAGCATATACATGACATCACAGAGGTGAATGGATCAGACCTGGGTTCAGCACGTTCGCTGTCACAGCATATACATGACGTCACAGAGGAGAATGGATCAGACCTGGGTTCAGCACGTTTGCTGTCACAGCATATACATGACGTCACAGAGGAGTGTGGATCAGTCCTGGGTTCAGCACGTTCGCTGTCACAGCATATACATGACGTCACAGAGGAGAATGGATCAGACCTGGGTTCAGCACGTTCGCTAACACAGCATATACATGACGTCACAGAGGAGAATGGATCAGACCTGGGTTCAGCACGTTCGCTGTCACAGCATATACATGACGTCACAGAGGAGTATGGATCAGACCTGGGTTCAGCACGTTTGCTGTCACAGCATATACATGACGTCACAGAGGAGTGTGGATCAGACCTGGGTTCAGCACGTTTGCTGTCACAGCATATACATGACGTCACAGAGGAGTGTGGATCAGACCTGGGTTCAGCACGTTCGCTGTCACAGCATATACATGACGTCACAGAGGAGTGTGGATCAGACCTGGGTTCAGCACGTTTGCTGTCACAGCATATACATGACGTCACAGAGGAGTGTGGATCAGACCTGGGTTCAGCACGTTCGCTGTCACAGCATATACATGACGTCACAGAGGAGTGTGGATCAGACCTGGGTTCAGCACGTTTGCTGTCACAGCATATACATGACGTCACAGAGGTGAATGGATCAGACCTGGGTTCAGCACGTTTGCTGTCACAGCATATACATGACGTCACAGAGGAGTGTGGATCAGACCTGGGTTCAGCACGTTTGCTGTCACAGCATATACATGACGTCACAGAGGAGTGTGGATCAGACCTGGGTTCAGCACGTTCGCTGTCACAGCATATACATGACGTCACAGAGGAGTGTGGATCAGACCTGGGTTCAGCACGTTCGCTGTCACAGCATATACATGACGTCACAGAGGAGTGTGGATCAGACCTGGGTTCAGCACGTTTGCTGTCACAGCATATACATGACGTCACAGAGGTGAATGGATCAGACCTGGGTTCAGCACGTTCGCTGTCACAGCATATACATGACGTCACAGAGGAGTGTGGATCAGACCTGGGTTCAGCACGTTTGCTGTCACAGCATATACATGACGTCACAGAGGAGAATGGATCAGACCTGGGTTCAGCACGTTCGCTGTCACAGCATATACATGACGTCACAGAGGAGAATGGATCAGTCCTGGGTACAAATACTACACTGAACCAGACTATAAACGCAACATGCAACAATTTCAAAGATTTTACTGTGTCACAGTTTATATGAGGAAATCAGTCAATTGAAATACATTCATTAGGCCCTAATCAATGGATTTCACATAACCGGGAATACAGATATGTATCTGTTGGTCACAGATACCTTTAAAAAAAGGTAAGGCGTGGATCATAAAACCAGTCAGTATCTGGTGGGACCATCGTTTGCCTAATGCAGTGTGACACATCTCCTTCACATAGAGTTGATCAGGCTGTTGATTGTGGCCAGAGGAATGTTGTCCCGCTCCTCTTCCATGGCTGGGGGAAGTTGATGAATATTGGCGGGAACTGGAACACGCCATCCCAAAGATGCTCAATGGGTGGTGAGATGTCTGGTGAGCATGCAGGCCATGGAAGAACTGGAACATTTTCAGCTTCCAGGAATTGTGTACAGATCCTTGTGACATGGATTCAGCATCACCATGCTGAAACATGAGGTGATGGCGGCGGATGAATGGCACGACAATGGGCCTCAGGATCTCGTCACGGCATCTCTGTGCGTTCAAATTACAATCAATAAATGCAATTGTGTTTGTTGTCCGTAGCTTAGGCCTGCCCATACCACAACACCACCAGCACCATGGGGCACTCTGTTCACAACATTGACAGCAAACTGCTCACCCACACGAAGCCATACACACTGTCTGCTATCTGCCCGGTATAGTTGAAACCAGGATACATCTGTGAAGAGCACACTTCTCCATTGTGCCAGTGGCCATCGAAGGTGAGCATTTGCCCACTGAAGTCGGTTACGATGCCGAACTGCAGTCAGGTCAGGACCCTGAGGCGGTTTCTGACAGTTTGTGCACAAATAATTTCATCAGCTGTCCAGGTGGCTGGTCTCAGACGATCCCACAGGTGAAGAAGCCGGATGTGGAGGTCCTGGGCTAGCGTGGTTACACGTGGTCTGTGGTTGTGAGGCCGGTTGGACGGAATGCCAAATTCTCTAAAATGATGTTGGGGGCGGCTTATGGTAGAGAAATTAAAAATTTAATTCTCTGACAACAGCTCTGGTGGAGATTCCTGTAATCAGCATGCCAATTGCACGCTCCCTCTAAACTTGAGACATCTGTGGCAAAACTGAACATTTTACAGTGGCCTTTTATTGCCCCCAGCACAAGGTGTACCTGTGTAATGATCATGCTGTTTAATCAGCTTCTTGATATGCCACACCTGTCAGGTGGATGGATTATCTTGACAAAAGAGAAAATGCTCACTAACTGGTATGGAAAAAAAATAGTGAACAAAATTTGAGAGAAAGGAGCTTTTTGTGCACATGGAACATTTCTGGGAACTTTTATTTCAGCTCATAAAACATAGGACCAACACTTCTTGCGCTTATTTTTGTTCAGTATATTCAAAATACAGTAACTTAAAATCCTTTAGCTGGGCTCGATCATGTTTGCCTGGCACAATGGAACCAATAGAATAGTTGCAAAACTGCAAACCCCGCCCATCTCGTATTCCAGACAGGCTAAAAGCAAAGGATGAAATGATTCGAAAGATTCCAAATAGTATTTGAACCCAGGTCTGGTATGGATACATATATAAATGGCCCTTTGGGGGGGAACATGGAGGAGGTAGAAGTATAGAGTCACAGACACCAGCAGAGCTGACGCTATGGCTGTGTTCCAAATGCCACCCTATTGCCTTTATTGTACACTACCTTTGACCAGTACCCATAGGCCTCTGGTAAAAATGAGTGCACTTTGTAGAGAATAGGGTGCCATTTGGGACGTAACCTATACATGGCAGCTAACACGTTACCTGAACCCTATGCCCTGGCATAAGGCCTACATATCATTGACAAAACAAATGACATAAATAGTCTTAAAATGATCTATAAGCTAGTTGGCTAGTGGTAACTAGCTGACCTAGATAACAGTTTGGTGTCATGACAGTGTTAAGTCAGTTGTCATAAGCTGACATAACAGGTTATATATATATATATATATATATATATATATATTATATATTATGTCTGTTATAACAGGGCTACAATCTAATGAAGGATTTGATGGATTTCCAACCCCAACTCCAGTTTGTGTCATGTCAGTCGTCATAAGATAAGTCACAAGTCATCTGCAGTCACACGTGTTTATAACACCTGCTATGTCATTTGTAAGACACATACATTCCAGATGAATGTGGATGTGTCCCTTAAGATGTGGGAAATAGCAGCACAAAGCAAAACACATAAAAGGCAACGGAGCGTGAGCAAAACAGGAAACACAATAAATATGGAGTTCCACGTGAATTAACACTTAATAAACTCCAAGGTTCAGCCGTGATGGTCCTTGACCTCTTGACCCCAATGCGATACATATAAATATTTATGTCACTTTCCTCAATTGAAACTTGATTTGTATAACACTCTCTCTCTCTCTATAATACAAACTAGACTTTTCTAAAATATGCCACGTTAAACAAGGACGTTTAAGAATGCACCCCAAATGCCAACCCTATTCCTTATATATATATAGTGCACTACTTTTGACCAGGGCCCATAGGGGTTTGGTCAAAAAAAATAGTGCACTATGTAGGGAATAGGGTGCCATTTGGGAAGCACAGTAAATGTAACTTCTGCAGTTACCTTGAAAAGTTGCCTTACGGTCTAGAATTCACAATTCTGCAGAAAACATCAATCAATTTCAGTAACACACATGCTGGTGTAGATGCGTTAGCTTCATAAGTTAACATGGTACCTTCTCTATTATCATATTTATAAACCACAAACCGAGTGACGTGAACTAGCTCCTTCTGCCGTGAGCTCGTTTCAGCCTTTTGTCTGTTCAAGTCATCAGCACTTTGTCGGTTCGATGCGTGTAAACATATTTCTCAGTCAGTAATAGTGGTCAATGGCACGACTTCGAAGGATGGACACTAGAAATACAAGATACGAAATCTCAGAACCCCCGGAATACCACGGGCTGCTGTCAATCGTCCCCAAACCCAATAGAAACTCTGAAATATATAGAGAGCTCCCATTGGATCAGAGAAATGTATTGATCCCGGCTCAGGGAAGTTAAGAGACCTCAATATCTGTTGTTGGACACTTTGATTTCACATATGGAATAATACATTATAATATACCAGCAGTAATAAAACACAATGAGTGGACATGCTGGAGAGATGTCATTAAAACAGAACTGACTGGATACTCTTTGCTGTGGTACATGTCCAAGGGCTTTACCCAGCAGCCACCACTCTGTCCAGCAGCAGGGGGGTGATAGGAAGACAAAAGTAATTAAAAGCTGATGACCTTCTCAGGTAACACACACACACACACACACACACACACACACACACACTTTATTGTTGTATATTCATGTATTTTAGATGTGTGTGACTGTCCTTGTCTATCAGTGTACCAGTGTTTTGTTACTTGTCATGTTGTGTGTTTTAGGTGGACCCCAGGAAGAGTAGCTGCTGCTTCTGCAAAAGATAACAGGGATCCCAATAAACAAACACGACCACTGACAGAACTGTCAACCACGACGGGACAAGCCCCATGCAATCACCGTCATGACAATCAATCAAACTTCCCTTTTTTATAAGGGGTATGAGGCAAGCACAGGCACACAACAGACTCCAGAGATACAGCATTCCACCAATAACCAGAAGCCAAGGCTACTTCAGCAGCAAGCCAATACTGGGAGGTTAGATCACCTGGTAACCAATAGAGAGACAGGGTCACCACTTCCTGTCAAAACAGGCAACGGGAAGCAAAACAGAACAAAATACAGATAAGAGACCAGAGCTCATATCCACAAATAACCTCAGAATTGGTAGGCTGGTCTAGGATCAGGGTCCCTCCTGTCCATGTAATCTTATTCATTATGATTTAAATGGCAAAACTGGTCCTAGATCAGCACTTCCACTCTGCTTTATGAATTCAGACCCAGAGGCCCCTGGAAAAAGAAGTTTAGTTTTTTTTTTTTGTCCGACATTGAGTTTAGCATTTCAGTTCATCAAAATATACTTCTATCCATACTGTAGTGCAGATGGTATAGCTCCTCCCCCGTGGGTTCTACTGTCCACCTTCTGCTAGTCGCTCATTGGTTGGTGGGCGTGCCATGATGAGGTTAGTCAGTTGTCTGGGAGGTTTGCTCGCATGCTAATCGCACGGACGTGGACATCGTTCTGTGGCCGAGCGCCTGGACAGAGCCGGGCCGAGCGCCTGGACAGAGCCGGGCCGAGCGCCTGGACAGAGCCGGGCCGAGCCCCTGGACAGAGCCGGGTCGAGCCCCTGGACAGAGCCGGTGTCGCCACCAGTTGTAGAAGAACATCTACTGAACAGGAATTCCCATCATCAGAGAACATCCTTCAGTAAAACGTCTGTGAAACGGGAGTCCTTCTTGGCCATTCTTTACCCACACACCAGTAGCTAAGAAGAGCTCTATCCAGTAACAGCACAATACCAAAAACATTCAAATTGTATTATTTGTTTTTTACACACAGTTCCCTCAAAAAAAATGAAATATATAGTATAATATATCTCTCTATCATTTGTGTAAATACAGTCAACGTATACTGTAGAAGAGGTTATTCATAAACCCTCAACAGCAACTCTAAATATAACCCTCCAATCAATGCAGTGTTATGTTGAGAACAGGTGGTACAAGTTAAACATGCCTAAGGCCTATAATAACCTGTACTGTGTACAGTGTGTTCTGGAGCAGATCATACATGACAGTGATCAGGAACCCTATTATCAAGCGTCTCAGAGTAAGGGTGTTGATCTAGGATCAGTTTAGCCGTTTGCATCACAATAAATCATTATTATTATGGACAGGGAGGACCTGACCCTAGATCAGCACTTCTACTCCACAGTGTTTCTCAGCCTCAGTTCTCTGGGTCCACCAGCCGTTGGACTGATGTCTGATTCACACTATAGCAACGACCTGAACCGTTATTGGCTCTGATATTTTCTCTTCACATGATCCTTTCCAACATGGTTTCAGCAGCTATGGTGGACGCGTCACCAGGCCAGCCCAGTACAGCTTGGCCCGGCCCTGCACTGTGAATCAGACAATACTCCCAGCAAGCACATAACGTTCTGAGAACCATATGTTTCTTAGAGCTTGGTGAGGGCGTGGTTGTTCTATGGTTATTTAGCATACAACCTTCCCACAACTTCCTGGGAATGGTGCAGGATAGTTAATTGGCTTTGGAACATTCTCAGCACATTTAATGAACTTGACAAAAAAAAAACGTATTTTGGTATTTCATTACGTTATGTATTTCAACGTTTCATATAAGTTCAAATACAGCTACATTTCATTTCAATGTTGGTAATGTTCTCCAACTGGTTTGACATTGGGAATGTTCTCAGATAGTTCAGAGAAGTACGACGTGACAATTTAGCTTGTTCCTGGAACTTCTCTTCTCAGAATGTTTGAAGAACTTTTCAGTTTTACCGGTCAGGAAACTATGGCTTCCTTCCCACAACCAATGTGAAACCAAAAAACATACGTTCCTACAACTTCAAAGGAACCAAATGTGCTAGCTGGGCTGTATGTAATAAAGTAGGCTGTAAAACAACTGGGTTGAGAAACATTGCCTGCAGGGCAGATTCAGGCGGTTGAAACATTCAAAGCATTGCAGCATGAAAGACGACAACATAAAAGAGCAGCCACAACTCTCTAATGGAATAGCGAACGCTATCCTTTCTATGAAGTAGATTTCTACCTGCAAGATTTGGAATGAATCGCCCCACCTAGTAGTCCTTGACCCATAGACTCTGGTTCTCAGGGTTGGCTAGTTGGCAAGCAGGAGGGGGGAGGAGGGGGTGTGATTGTGCGTGTCGGTGTGGGTGAGGGTCTGTCTGCAAGATGAACTCTGGAAAACCAGCACTTTCTCCCTTAAAGCACAGTGTCCCCCGACACAGACATCCTGAGACTAGGAAGCCCCCCTCCCCTGGGTAGACGTCTCAGGTCCTCAGCTTGAGGATGACGATGGCCAGGATGACGAAGAAAGTGTTCCAGCCCAGGGTGACAGCGAAGCCTCGCCACACCATCATCCTGGAGAGACCCCAGCCTGAGGGAGAGACGTCATCACATGATGTGTGTGTTGTGTCAGTTTGACATGGAAGCTCAGGTCCTACTGTGACGTGAAGATGAGACAGACAGACAGACAGACAGACAGACAGACAGACAGACAGACAGACAGACAGACAGACAGACAGACAGACAGACAGACAGACAGACAGACAGACAGACAGACAGAGCAGGATATCTGTCCTCCACTAGAAGCCCATGACTAAGTCACGTGTGTCTGTCTGACTACTGGCACTGTGAATCATTTAGAACACTGTGTGACTACTGGCATTGTGAATCATTTAGAACACTGTGTGACTACTGGCATTGTGAATCATTTAGAACACTGTGTGACTACTGGCATTGTGAATCATTTAGAACACTGTGTGACTACTGGCATTGTGAATCATTTAGAACACTGTGTGACTACTGGCATTGTGAATCATTTAGAACACTGTGTGACTACTGGCATTGTGAATCATTTAGAACACTGTGTGACTACTGGCATTGTGAATCATTTAGAACGCTGTGTGACTACTGGCATTGTGAATCATTTAGAACACTGTGTGACTACTGGCACTGTGAATCATTTAGAACACTGTGTGACTACTGGCATTGTGAATCATTTAGAACACTGTGTGACTACTGGCATTGTGAATCATTTAGAACACTGTGTGACTACTGGCATTGTGAATCATTTAGAACACTGTGTGACTACTGGCATTGTGAATCATTTAGAACACTGTGTGACTACTGGCATTGTGAATCATTTAGAACACGGTGTGACTACTGGCATTGTGAATCATTTAGAACACTTCACTGCTGATTCCGGACGAATCAGGGGTCTAAAGTCTCAGGTAACACGTGTGTGTGTGTGTGTGTGTGTGTGTGTGTGTGTGTGTGTGTGTGTGTGTGTGTGTATCTGTGTCTGTGTGTGTGTGTCTGTGTGTGTGTCTGTGTGTGTGTGTCTGTGTGTCTGTGTGTGTGTTACCTCTGTACATGATGCATCGTAGGGCTTCAGAAGCGTAGGTCTGGGGCAGGGCCAGACTGATGTAACGTAGTGGATAGGGGATGCACTCCACGGGCCAGATTATACCTGTAGAGAGAGGAGGAAAGAGACTGTCTTAGAGAAAGAGACTTAGAGAAAGAGAGAGAGAGACAGAGAAAGAGAGACTTAGAGAAAGAGAGAGCGACTTAGAGAAAGAGAGAGAGAGAGACAGAGAAAGAGAGAGAGAGACTTAGAGAAAGAGAGAGAGAGAGAGAGAGAGAAACTTAGAGAAAGAGAGAGACAGAGAAAGACAGAGAAAGAGAGAGACAGAGAAAGAGAGAGACAGAGAAAGAGAGAGACAGAGAAAGAGAGAGAGAGAAAGAGAGAGAGAGAGAAAAAGAGAGAGAGAGAGAGAGAAACTTAGAGAAAGAGAGAGAGAGAGAGACAGAGAAAGAGAGACTTAGAGAAAGAGAGAGAGACTTAGAGAAAGAGAGAGAGAGAGACAGAGAAAGAGAGAGAGAGACTTAGAGAAAGAGAGAGAGAGAGAGAGAGAGAAACTTAGAGAAAGAGAGAGACAGAGAAAGACAGAGAAAGAGAGAGACAGAGAAAGAGAGAGACAGAGAAAGAGAGAGACAGAGAAAGAGAGAGAAAGAGAGAGAGAGAGAAAAAGAGAGAGAGAGAAAGAGAGAAACTTAGAGAAAGAGAGAGAGAGAAAGAGAGAGAGACTTAGAGAAAGAGACAGAGAAAGAGAGAGAGACAGAGAAAGAGAGAGAGACAGAGAAAGAGAGAGACAAAGAGAGAGACAGAGAAAGAGAGAGACAGAGAAAGACAGAGAGAGACTCAGAGAAAGAGAGAGACAGAGAAAGAGACTTAGAGAAAGAGAGAGAGACAGAGAAAGAGAGAGACAGAGAAAGAGAGAGACAGAAAGAGAGAGACAGTGAAAGAGAGAGAGAGACAGTAAAATAGAGAGACAGAGAAAGAGAGACTTAGAGAAAGAGAGAGACAGAGAAAGAGAGAGACAGAGAACGAGAGAGACAGAGAAAGAGAGACTTAGAGAAAGAGAGAGACAGAGAAAGAGAGAGAGAGACAGTGAAAGAGAGAGACAGTGAAAGAGAGCGACTTAGAGAAAGAGAGAGAGAGAGACAGAGAAAGAGAGAGAGAGACTTAGAGAAAGAAAGAGAGAGAGAGAGAGAAACTTAGAGAAAGAGAGAGACAGAGAAAGACAGAGAAAGAGAGAGACAGAGAAAGAGAGACAGAGAAAGAGAGAGACAGAGAAAGAGAGCGAGAGAAAGAGAGAGAGAGAGAAAAAGAGAGAGAGAGAGAGAGAAACTTAGAGAAAGAGAGAGAGAGAGACAGAGAAAGAGAGACTTAAAGAGAGAGAGACTTAGAGAAAGAGAGAGAGAGAGACAGAGAAAGAGAGAGAGAGACTTAGAGAAAGAGAGAGAGAGAGAGAGAGAAACTTAGAGAAAGAGAGAGACAGAGAAAGACAGAGAAAGAGAGAGACAGAGAAAGAGAGAGACAGAGAAAGAGAGAGACAGAGAAAGAGAGAGAAAGAGAGAGAGAGAGAAAAAGAGAGAGAGAGAGAGAAACTTAGAGAAAGAGAGAGAGAGAAAGAGAGAGAGACTTAGAGAAAGAGAGAGAGACTTAGAGAAAGAGAGAGACAAAGAGAGAGACAGAGAAAGAGAGAGAGACAGAGAAAGAGAGAGAGAGAGAGAGAGAGAAACTTAGAGAAAGAGAGAGACAGAGAAAGACAGAGAAAGAGAGAGACAGAGAAAGAGAGAGACAGAGAAAGAGAGAGACAGAGAAAGAGAGAGAAAGAGAGAGAGAGAGAAAAAGAGAGAGAGAGAAAGAGAGAAACTTAGAGAAAGAGAGAGAGAGAAAGAGAGAGAGACTTAGAGAAAGAGACAGAGAAAGAGAGAGAGACAGAGAAAGAGAGAGAGACAGAGAAAGAGAGAGACAAAGAGAGAGACAGAGAAAGAGAGAGACAGAGAAAGACAGAGAGAGACTCAGAGAAAGAGAGAGACAGAGAAAGAGACTTAGAGAAAGAGAGAGAGACAGAGAAAGAGAGAGACAGAGAAAGAGAGAGACAGAAAGAGAGAGACAGTGAAAGAGAGAGAGAGACAGTAAAATAGAGAGACAGAGAAAGAGAGACTTAGAGAAAGAGAGAGACAGAGAAAGAGAGAGACAGAGAACGAGAGAGCCCTAAACAGAGAGTACACAGCGGCAGAATACCTGACCACTGTGACTGACCCAAAATTAAGGAAAGCTTTGACTATGTACAGACTCAGTGAGCATAGCCTTGCTATTGAGAAAGGCCGCCGTAGGCAGACATGGCTCTCAAGAGAAGACAGGCTATGTGCTCACTGCCCACAAAATGAGGTGGAAACTGAGCTGCACTTCCTAACCTCCTGCCCAATGTATGACCATATTAGAGATACATATTTCCCTCAGATTACACAGATCCACAAAGAATTCGAAAACAAATCCAAATTTGAAAAACTCCCATATCTACTGGGTGAAATTCCACAGTGTGCCATCACAGCAGCAAGATTTGTGACCTGTTGCCACGAGAAAAGGGCAACCAGTGAAGAACACACACCATTGTAAATACAACCCATATTTATGCGTATTTATTTTATCTTGTGTCCTTTAACCATTTGTACATTGTTAAAACACTGTATATATATATATAATATGACATTTGTAATGTCTTTACTGTTTTGAAACCTCTGTATGTGTAATGTCTACTGTTAATTTTTGTTGTTTTTCACTTTATATATTCACTTTGTATGTTGTCTACCTCACTTGCTTTGGCAATGTTAACACATGTTTCCCATGCCAATAAAGCCCTTGAATTGAATTGAATTGAATTGAGAGACAGAGAAAGAGAGACTTAGAGAAAGAGAGAGACAGAGAAAGAGAGAGAGAGACAGTGAAAGAGAGAGACAGTGAAAGAGAGCGACTTAGAGAAAGAGAGAGAGAGAGACAGAGAAAGAGAGAGAGAGACTTAGAGAAAGAGAGAGAGAGAGAGAGAGAAACTTAGAGAAAGAGAGAGACAGAGAAAGACAGAGAAAGAGAGAGACAGAGAAAGAGAGACAGAGAAAGAGAGAGACAGAGAAAGAGAGCGAGAGAAAGAGAGAGAGAGAGAAAAAGAGAGAGAGAGAGAGAGAAACTTAGAGAAAGAGAGAGAGAGAGACAGAGAAAGAGAGACTTAAAGAGAGAGAGACTTAGAGAAAGAGAGAGAGAGAGACAGAGAAAGAGAGAGAGAGACTTAGAGAAAGAGAGAGAGAGAGAGAGAGAAACTTAGAGAAAGAGAGAGACAGAGAAAGACAGAGAAAGAGAGAGACAGAGAAAGAGAGAGACAGAGAAAGAGAGAGACAGAGAAAGAGAGAGAAAGAGAGAGAGAGAGAAAAAGAGAGAGAGAGAGAGAAACTTAGAGAAAGAGAGAGAGAGAAAGAGAGAGAGACTTAGAGAAAGAGAGAGAGACTTAGAGAAAGAGAGAGACAAAGAGAGAGACAGAGAAAGAGAGAGAGACAGAGAAAGAGAGAGAGACAGAGAAAGAGAGAGACAAAGAGAGAGACAGAGAAAGAGAGAGACAGAGAAAGAGAGAGACAGAAAGAGAGAGACAGTGAAAGAGAGAGAGAGACAGTAAAATAGAGAGACAGAGAAAGAGAGACTTAGAGAAAGAGAGAGACAGAGAAAGAGAGAGACAGAGAACGAGAGAGACAGAGAAAGAGAGACTTAGAGAAAGAGAGAGACAGAGAAAGAGAGAGAGAGACAGTGAAAGAGAGAGAGAGACAGTGAAAGAGAGAGACTTAGATAAAGAGGGAGTGTCAGAGAAAGAGTTGAAAGAACTGAACTAGAATTGAACTGAATAACATTTTATTAAACTTAATTGTGAGAACATGTAAGAGCTAATATTGTAGATTTACAAAGTGACCCCCCCATAAAATACTACTGAGGTGTGTGTGTGTGTCTGTGTGTATGTGTGTGTGTGTGTGTGTGTGTGTATATGTGTGTGTGTCCCCTTGTGTGTATGTATGTGTGTGTGTGTGTGTGTATGTGTGTGTGTGTGTGTGTGTGTGTGTGTGTGTGTGTGTATGTGTGTGTGTGTGTGTGTGTGTGTGTGTATATGTGTGTGTGTGTGTGTGTGTGTGTGTATATGTGTGTGTATCCTTGTGTGTGTGTAAGACCTGGGTTCAAATAATATTAAGGGTATGTGAATTACTTTCGAAGACATTTAGAATAATTGAGATATTTTGTATTTGATAAGACAATTAGCTGAAAATACTCAAACCCTCCCATGCATTTAACCGAGGCATTTGAAAATAGTTTTTGAAAAAACTTGCAAATAGTAATAACTAATAATATAAAGAGTAGGCTGTTTAAAATCATTTGAAAACACTTTAAAATACTTTCAACAGAAATTGATTCAGTATTTAAATAACAAATACACATGTATTTCAACCCAGGTTTGGTGCGTGTGCGTGCTAGCGTGTGTGACGTACCACTGACGATGAGGTTGAGGTAAAAGACAGTGTGTGTGTGTGTGTGTGTGTGACGTACCACTGACGATGAGGTTGAGGTAAAAGACAGTGTGTGTGTGTGTGTGTGTGACGTACCACTGACGATGAGGTTGAGGTAAAAGACAGTGTGTGTGTGTGTGTGTGACGTACCACTGACGATGAGGTTGAGGTAAAAGACAGTGTGTGTGTGACGTACCACTGACGATGAGGTTGAGGTAAAAGACAGTGTGTGTGTGTGTGTGTGTGTGTGTGTGTGTGTGTGTGTGTGTGTGTGTGTGTGTGTGTGACGTACCACTGACGATGAGGTTGGGGTAGAAGACACCCAGGGCAGCCTGGTTGGCGTTCTGTTCATCATCGATGGCAGATGAGATGACCAGACCAAAAGAGATGCCAGTCACACCCTGCAGCCCAATCAGAGCTATAACCAACACCAGGCTCCCCTCATTAGGGATCTGGAGGGAGGGAGAAAGGGCGGAGGGAGGGGGGAGGGAGGGGGAGAGGCGGAGGAGGGGGGAGGGAGGGAAGAGGCAGAGGAGGGGGGAGGAGAAGAGGCAGAGGAGGGGGGAGGAGAAGAGGTAGAGGAGGGGGGAGGAGAAGAGGCAGAGGAGGGCAAGAGGCAGGGGAGGGAGGGGAAGAGGCAGAGGAGGGGGGAGGAGAAGAGGCAGAGGAGGGGAAGAGGCAGGGGAGGGGGGAGGGGGGAGGGAGGGGAAGAGGCAGAGGAGGGGGGAAGAGAAGAGGCAGAGGAGGGGGAGGGGAAGAGGCAGGGGAGGGGGGGGGGGGCAGAGGGGGGGGGGGGGCAGAGGAGGGGGGAGGAGAAGAGGCAGAGGAGGGGGAGGGAAAGAGGCAGGGGAGGGGAAGAGGCAGAGGAGGGGGAGGGAGGGGAGAGGCAAAGGATGGGGGAGAGGCAGAGGAGGGAGGGGAGAGGCAGAGGAGGGGGAGGGAGGGTGGAGAGGCAGAGGAGGGGGGAGAGGCAGAGGAGGGAGGAGGGAGGGGAAGAAGCAGAGGAGGGGGAGAGTCAGAGGAGGGGGAGAGAGGGGGAGAGGCAAAGGAGGGGGAGAGACATAGGAGGGGGAGGGAGGGGGAGGGGGAGAGGCAGAGGAGAGAGGGGAGAGACAGAGGAGGGGGAGGGAGGGTGGAGAGGTCGAGGTGTAGGGGAAAAGATGGGTGGGATGGGGAGAGAGAGAGAGAGATTATGTTGGATGGGAGGAGACAGTAAAAAGTGAGAAAGACAGAAAAGGAGGGATGGTAACAAGAGAGAGGAAGGTGAAAGAGCATGTCATGTTATTCAATGATATAGTGTCTGTTACATTGTCACAATACAGAGACCTGTGTGTGTGTGTGTGTGTGTGTGTGTGTGTGTGTGTGTGTGTGTGTGTGTGTGTGTGTGTGTGTGTGTGTGTGTGTGTGTGTGTGCGTGTGTGTGCGTGTGCGTGTACGGGTGTGTGAGTGTGTGTGTGTCTGTCTGTCTGTCTCCACTGACAAGGTGTATAAAAATAGACTGCAGGGAGAAAGCACATGGCTGCTCCGTTGCCACAGCAATCAAAGGCTGTTGTCGTGGTGATTCCTTAGATATGATGGACTCAGGTACTGGTAAGAATAGAAATATATACTCCAGACACCTCTTTGGACTATGTGGCGGCAGGGTAGCCTAGTTAGGGAGAGGCGGGAGGCTAATGTCTCAACTGGCCAATGGCCAGGGGAAATGCAGAGCGCCAGATTCAAATAAAATGATATAAAATTCAAACTTTCATTAAATCACACATGTAAGATACTCAATTAAAGCTACACTCGTTGTGAATCCAGCTAACATGTCATATTTTAAAAATGCTTTTCGGCGAAAGCATAAGAAGCTATTATCTGATAGCCTGCACCGTCTGTCATGTACTGTCATGTTGTCTTGTCTCTGTCCTTTCCCTTCACCCTGTCTCCCTCTGCTGGTCGTGTTAGGTTACCTTTTCTCCCCCGCTTTCCCCCAGCTGTCCCTTGTCTCCTCTAACTACCCATTCACCCCGTTCCCCACCTGTTCCCTTTTTCCCTCTGATTAGGTCCCTATATCTCTCTCTGTTTCTGTTCCTGTCCTTGTCGGATTCTTGTTTGTTTGTGTCATTCATGCCTGAACCAGACTGCCGTCATGTTTGCTGTAACCTTGTCCTGTCCTGTCGGAATCTGCCGGTCCATCTGAGCCTACCTATGTTTGGTAATTAAAGAAGCTCTGTTTAAGTTGATTCGCTTTTGGGTCCTCATTCACGCACCGTAACACCGTCTACACCAGCAGTAAACAAAGGAGCTAGCATATTACAACCCTGCAGACGCTACACAAAACGCTGAAATAAAATATAAAACGCATTACCTTTGACGAGCTTCTTTTGTTGGCACTCCAATATGTCCCATAAACATCACAATTGGTCCTTTTGTTCGATTAATTCCGTCCATATATCCAAAATGTCAATTTATTTGAAGTGTTTGATCCAGAAAAAAACAGCGCCACTACAAAATATTTCAAAAGTTGCCTATAAACTTTGCCAAAATATTTCAAACTACTTTTGTAATACAACTTTAGGTATTTTAAACATTAATAATCGATCAAATTGTAGACGGGTCTTTCTGTGTTCAATACAGGAATGAAAACAAACCAGCGCCACTTTTCACGTCTTGCGCAACTCACAAAAGTGTTACCCAGTTCCCAGTTGGCCTACTTCTTCATTGCACAAAGGAATAACCTCAACCAAATTCCAAAGACTGGTGACATCCAGTGGAAGCGGTAGGAACTGAAAACAGGTTCATAAGAAATATCCCTGGGCAATGACAACTCAGGGAACAGAGAGAGAAAAAAAAAATTAGGAACAGTTAGTCCTCTGGGTTTTGCCTGCTACATAAGTTATGTTATACTCACAGACATGATTCAAACAGTTTTAGAAACTTCAGAGTGTTCTCTAACGAAATATATGATTAATATGCATATCTTATATTTTTGGCATGAATAGCAGGAAGTTGAAATTGGGCACACTATGTATCCAAAAGTGAAAATTCTGCCCCCTAGCCCCAAGAGGCTTTAGAGCGTTGGACTAGTAACCGCAAGGTTGCAAGTTCAAATCCCCGAGCTGACAAGGTACAAATCTGTCGTTCTGCCCCTGAAAGGGTAGTTAACCCACTAGGCCGCCATTGAAAATAAGAATTTGTTCTTAATAACCTCTTAAGGATCAATGTCACGCTTCTCCTTTATAGCATGAGAGATACTTTATTTATTTTATATAACGTTGCAATAATTTATGGCTTTTAAATAGGCACATTCTTTTCTCCTCTACCTTGGATTTTTGTTTTGTTTTACCATAAACCTCAATATAATCTGGCAGCGTAATTACATTTAAAAACATTTCTTCAACAGTGTGTTAGAAAAATGAAAGTAAAAGAATGTGAAAGATTTGAACCCAGGTCTGGAAAGGTCAACCTGAGGTCAACGGATGAATAGAAACTTCAGACTCCATTGATTGTCGATAGGCACGTGGATGGAACTGTTTTTGGGTGACATTTAGCATTAATTGTTTGGTGTGTGAGACATTTTATTTTTTTAACTAGGCAAGTCAGAAAAGACATGGGTGTATCATTCATTTTTAAATAAAACACATAGATGTGGAAAACACAGAATGTCCCTTCAACATTTTACTAATTAAACTTGACCTGCTTCCCCTTCTTCTGAACTATTTCTCAATCGACAGTATCCATGCAGTAATACCACCAAGCGGCCACTAGATGGAGGTGTTGGACCACTACATAAGGTAATGCAGGGTACCGTGTAGTATTGAAGTAGTCAAGCCAGAACTCGGGTTCTGAAGCCACAGAGGAGCTTTTGAAGTCAACTCTGCATTACAAGTCAACATCTCTGCCTGACTATCCCCCATATTCCCTAACACTCCACCATATATACATCTCCACAGTCACACCGTGCTGCTCAGTGTGTGTACAACACCAGTCACACCGTGCTGCTCAGTGTGTGTACAACACCAGTCACACCGTGCTGCTCAGTGAGTGTACAACACCATATATACATCTCCACAATCACACCGTGCTGCTCAGTGTGTGTACAACACCAGTCACACCGTGCTGCTCAGTGTGTGTACAACACCATATATACATCTCCACAGTCACACCGTGCTGCTCAGTGTGTGTACAACACCAGTCACACCGTGCTGCTCAGTGTGTGTACAACACCAGTCACACCGTGCTGCTCAGTGTGTGTACAACACCAGTCACACCGTGCTGCTCAGTGTGTGTACAACACCATATATACATCTCCACAATCACACCGTGCTGCTCAGTGTGTGTACAACACCAGTCACACCGTGCTGCTCAGTGTGTGTACAACACCAGTCACACCGTGCTGCTCAGTGTGTGTACAACACCATATATACATCTCCACAATCACACCGTGCTGCTCAGTGTGTGTACAACACCAGTCACACCGTGCTGCTCAGTGTGTGTACAACACCATATATACATCTCCACAATCACACCGTGCTGCTCAGTGTGTGTACAACACCAGTCACACCGTGCTGCTCAGTGTGTGTACAACACCAGTCACACCGTGCTGCTCAGTGTGTGTACAACACCATATATACATCTCCACAATCACACTGTGCTGTTCAGTGTGTGTACAACACCAGTCACACCGTGCTGTTCAGTGTGTGTACAACACCAGTCACACCGTGCTGCTCAGTGTGTGTACAACACCAGTCACACTGTGCTGCTCAGTGTGTGTACAACACCAGTCACACCGTGCTGCTCAGGGTGTGTACAACACCAGTCACACCGTGCTGCTCAGTGTGTGTACAACACCAGTCACACCGTGCTGCTCAGTGTGTGTACAACACCAGTCACACCGTGCTGCTCAGTGTGTGTAGAACACCAGTGGCACAGGGAAGTGAACATGAGACAGGGATGTTCAATCATTCAGGAGTCATGATAAGCCTTGCTGATGAAGACGGATGGAGGCTGCTGTGTATGTGTGTGTGTGTCTGTGTGCTTATTTGTGTGTGTTTGTATGTGTGTATGGGTGTGTGTCTACGTGTGTGTGTGTGTGTGTGTCTGTGTGTGTGTGTCTGTGTGCTTGTGTGTGTGTGTTTGTATGTGTGTGTGTCTACGTGTGTGTGTGTGTGTTACCTTGAAGACGAGCAGCATTAAGAGCAGTAGTAGAATGACCTGGATGCTGATGACAAACAGCTGGGAGATGAGATGGGCCAGCACAGTCTCCAACGAACTAACACCTGGAGAGAGAGAGGAGACAGAGAGAGAGAAGGAGAACGAAGGAGAGAGTGAAATAGAGGAGAGGAGAAGGGGAGGGAGAGAGAGAGAACGAAGGAGAGAGTGAAATAGAGGAGAGGAGAAGGGGAGGGAGAGAGAGAGAACGAAGGAGAGAGTGAAATAGAGGAGAGGAGAATGGGAGGGAGGGAGAACAAAGGAGAGTGAAATAGAGGAGAGGGAGAGAGAGAGAGAGAGAGAGAGAGAGAGAAGACAGGGAGAGAGAGAGGAGAGACAGGGAGAGAGAGAGAACGAAGGAGAGAGTGAAATAGAGGGAAAGAGAGAGAGGGAGAGAGAGAGAGAGGAGACAGAGAGAGAGAGAGAGAGAACGAAGGAGAGAGTGAAATAGAGGGAAAGAGAGAGAGGGAGAGAGAGAGAGAGGAGACAGAGAGAGAGAACGTAGGAGAGAGTGAAATAGAGGAGAGAGGAGAAAGGGAGGGAGAGAGAGAGAGGGAGAGAATAGTGGGACAGGAGAAAAGGAAGAAGAAGGTGGGGAGAAGATCATTTAATGTTCTGACAAACTGGCCCATGGTGATTTAACCAGATCTTCTGATTACTGGTCAGGATAATCCACCTCCCCCTAGTGGTCTGTACTGGTCACTACATAGATAATGACCACAAACTGTCAATGCATATAAACATGGAACCATATTCCCTATATCCAAGCCAGTTCCACTGTGTGATTCCCCCTCTAATCAGGGACTGATTTAGACCTGGGACACAAGGTGGGTGATTCCCCTCTAATCAGGGACTGGTTTAGACCTGGGACACAAGGTGGGTGATTCCCCTCTAATCAGGGACTGGTTTAGACCTGGGACACCAGGTGGGTGATTCCCCTCTAATCAGGGACTGGTTAAGACCTGGGACACCAGGTGGGTGATTCCCCTCTAATCAGGGACTGGTTTAGACCTGGGACACCAGGTGGGTGATTCCCCTCTAATCAGGGACTGGTTTAGACCTGGGACACCAGGTGGGTGATTCCCCTCTAATCAGGGACTGGTTTAGACCTGGGACACCAGGTGGGTGATTCCCCTCTAATCAGGGACTGGTTAAGACCTGGGACACAAGGTGGGTGATTCCCCTCTAATCAGGGACTGATTTAGACCTGGGACACAAGGTGGGTGATTCCCCTCTAATCAGGGACTGGTTAAGACCTGGGACACCAGGTGGGTGATTCCCCTCTAATCAGGGACTGGTTAAGACCTGGGACACAAGGTGGGTGATTCCCCTCTAATCAGGGAATGATTTAGACCTGGGACACCAGGTGGGTGATTCCCCTCTAATCAGGGACTGATTTAGACCTGGGACACCAGGTGGGTGATTCCCCTCTAATCAGGGACTGGTTTAGACCTGGGACACCAGGTGGGTGATTCCCCTCTAATCAGGGACTGGTTTAGACCTGGGACACCAGGTGGGTGATTCCCCTCTAATCAGGGACTGATTTAGACCTGGGACACCAGGTGGGTGATTCCCCTCTAATCAGGGACTGGTTTAGACCTGGGACACCAGGTGGGTGATTCCCCTCTAATCAGGGACTGGTTTAGACCTGGGACACCAGGTGGGTGATTCCCCTCTAATCAGGGACTGGTTTAGACCTGGGACACCAGGTGGGTGATTCCCCTCTAATCAGGGACTGGTTTAGACCCGGGACACCAGGTGGGTGATTCCCCTCTAATCAGGGACTGGTTTAGACCTGGGACACCAGGTGGGTGATTCCCCTCTAATCAGGGACTGGTTTAGACCCGGGACACCAGGTGGGTGATATTAATGATCAGGTAGAACAGAAAACCAGCAGGGTAAGAGTTGAATACCCCGGGGCTATATAGTGCACTAGTTTTGTCCGGTGCGCTATATAGATAACAGGGTGGCATTGGGGACACTTGGGCCCTCGTCAACAGTAGTGCACTAAATAGGGTATAGGGTGCCATTGCGAACACAGTCTGTTATCCACTCAATGAACCTCTTACCTGCAACCCAGCACCTGTCCATTAGTCCCTCCTTCCTCTCTATCACGAAGGACAGAGCCGTCAAGCCCACTGCCAGGTAGAATGTGATGCTGTGTAGAGAGAGAAGGGAGGGGAGAATGAGGGAGAAGGGAGGGGGGAGAGAGAAGTTGTGCAGGAGAGAGAGAAGAAGGGAAGGGAGAGAATGAGGGGAGAGAGAAGGAGGGAGGGGGGAGAGAGAAGGAGGGAAGGGAGAGAGAGAAGGGAGGGTGAGAGAGAGAAGGGAGTGTGAGAGAGAAAAATAAGGGTGAGAGGGAGGAGGGGGAGAGAGAGCAGAAGGGAAGGGGAGAGAGAGAGAAGGGAGGGGGGAGAGAGAGCAGAAGGGAGGAGGAGAGGGAGGAGGGCGAGAGAGAGCAGAAGGGAGGAGGAGAGGGAGGAGGGGGAGAGAGAGCAGAAGGGAGGGGGAGAGGGAGGAGGGGGAGAGAGAGCAGAAGGGAGGGGGGAGAGAGAGAAGGGAGGGGGGAGAGAGAGCAGAAGGGAGGAGGAGAGGGAGAGCAGAAGGTAGGGGGAGATAGGAGAGACAAGGAAAGCAGGAAAAGAGAGGATAAAGAGAGAACTACAGCTTCGTCTCAGTAAAGCTGACTAGGTTCAGACGTGGACTGAATCTCTACCTCAGAACGGCTCCTGGCGTCACAAACGTGGTGAAGTCTGAGTTCATGCTGCCATAGATGGGCTCCTCAAACTGGAAAGAGAAACGGGACAAAGAGAAATAGTCAGTTGAATATTTTCCTCCCAGTGTGCATCTGTGTATTGATCAGGGACCAGTGGAACGGACCACGGTTCTACATTCAATAAGGCAGGCTACATCACAGTCCTTCTGAAGGAATAGGTGCGACTCTCACTCACATTTAAAAACTTCATACTTAATCTAATTTGAGTTAAAATCATGACGTTTCAACCATCAATGGCCCTCGTCAGAATCAATGGCCTTGGCAAGAAAACATGTTGCTGTAGCATAAGGAAGCTGGGTTAGCATCAAGGCGAGTGGGTGGGGATGGCAAAATACTATCAACAGAGTGGGATCCCCAAATAGCACCCTATTCCCTACATAGTGCACTACTTTTGACCAGAGCCTTATGGGAATAGGGTGCCTTTAAGGGTGCAGTGAGTGTTTTAAGGGGTTATTGTTGTCCTACCTTGACAGGAAGAGAGACCAGGTAAGACATGCTCCCCATCTTATACTGGACGAAGTCCTGAGGAGGGAACAGACTGTTTCACTTCACTACTGGATGTATCTTTATCAACAGCTGGGCTGCATCTCAACAGTCTGAACAAGCTACTTCAACAGCTGGGCTGCATCTCAACAGTCTGAACAAGCTACTTCAATAGCTGGGCTGCATCTCAACAGTCTGAACAAGCTACTTCAACAGCTGGGCTGCATCTCAACAGTCTGAACAAGCTACTTCAATAGCTGGGCTGCATCTCAACAGTCTGAACAAGCTACTTCAATAGCTGGGCTGCATCTCAACAGTCTGAACAAGCTACTTCAACAGCTGGGCTGCATCTCAACAGTCTGAACAAGCTACTTCAACAGCTGGGCTGCATCTCAACAGTCTGAACACGCTACTTCAACAGCTGGGCTGCATCTCAACAGTCTGAACAAGCTACTTCAACAGCTGGGCTGCATCTCAACAGTCTGAACAAGCTACTTCAACAGCTGGGCTGCATCTCAACAGTCTGAACACGCTACTTCAACAGCTGGGCTGCATCTCAACAGTCTGAACAAGCTACTTCAACAGCTGGGCTGCATCTCAACAGTCTGAACAAGCTACTTCAACAGCTGGGCTGCATCTCAACAGTCTGAACAAGCTACTTCAACAGCTGGGCTGCACCTCAACAGTCTGAACAAGCTACTTCAATAACTGGGCTGCATCTCAACAGTCTGAACAAGCTACTTCAACAGCTGGGCTGCATCTCAACAGTCTGAACAAGCTACTTCAACAGCTGGGCTGCATCTCAACAGTCTGAACAAGCTACTTCAACAGCTGGGCTGCACCTCAACAGTCTGAACAAGCTACTTCAATAACTGGGCTGCATCTCAACAGTCTGAACAAGCTACTTCAACAGCTGGGCTGCATCTCAACAGTCTGAACAAGCTACTTCAACAGCTGGGCTGCATCTCAACAGTCTGAACAAGCTACTTCAACAGCTGGGCTGCACCTCAACAGTCTGAACAAGCTACTTCAACAGCTGGGCTGCATCTCAACAGTCTGAACAAGCTACTTCAATAGCTGGGATCGGGCCAGATGAGCAGAACAGAGAAAGACCCTGCTGCCATGCAGTCAGTGTGTCTTACACTAGATAAAGATATCATCTGTATAAGTAAGGTTTTGAAAGCCAGACGGCGCCATTAAACAATAAGGCTCCGTTCACATTGAAGAAAGAGCAGGTAGATCTACAGGGAGGAAACAACAGGGAACTCTGGTTGTACCTCAAAGGCATCGGCTAGTTTCTTCTGAAGCATCATGGCGATCTGTTGATCTGGTGACAAAAACACACTACGAGGTGAAAACAATGGCATCATTATCAAGTCTATTATCGCTTGAAAAAACACTTTTGATCAATTTAATAAACGTCTCAAGATTAATCATCATTAAAATGCCTTTTCCAATCTCCATCATTTGGGAGATAAACCATCATTCAGAAGACCCACACTGTTACACTACCACCTAGTGGTCATTTTCACAGACAACGTATCTATTCCATTGTATTGTATTGTATTGTATTGTATTGCATTGTATTGTATTGTATTGTATTGTATTGTATGGTATGGTATGGTATGGTATGGTATGGTATGGTATGGTATTGTATTGTATTGTATTCCATTGTATTGTATTGTATTGTATTGTATTCCATTGTATTGTATTATGTTGTATTGTATTGTATTGTATTATATTGTATTGTATTGTATTATATTGTATTGTATTGTATTGTATTCCATTGTATTGTATTATATTGTATTCCATTGTATTGTATTGTATTGTATTATATTGTATTGTATTGTATTATATTGTATTCCATTGTATTGTATTGTATTGTATTGTATTGTATTGTATTGTATTGTGTAGTATTGTATTGTATTGTATTGTATTGTATTATATTGTATTGTATTCCATTGTATTGTATTGTATTGTATTGTATTGTATTGTATTCCATTGTATTGTATTATATTGTATTCCATTGTATTGTATTGTATTATATTATATTGTATTGTATTGTATTGTATTGTATTATATTGTATTCCATTGTATTGTATTGTATTGTATTGTATTGTATTGTATTGTATTCCATTGTATTGTATTGTATTGTATTCCATTGTATTGTATTGTATTGTATTGTATTGTATTGTATTCCATTGTATTGTATTGTATTGTATTCCATTGTATTGTATTGTATTGTATTATATTATATTGTATTGTATTGTATTGTATTGTATTATATTGTATTCCATTGTATTGTATTGTATTGTATTGTATTGTATTGTATTCCATTGTATTGTATTATATTGTATTCCATTGTATTGTATTGTATTGTATTATATTGTATTGTAATTCTACTCTAGTCTCTCTGAGGGTGAATTCTTTCACACATTGTCACATGCCAACAGACTGCGGAGTGAAAGCTTACTGGTCAGGTCCAACCAGACGTGCACCGACCCTTCATCCACCACCTCCTTAGAGACCTGCCGCTGGATCATCCTGCATAATACAACACACACCACAGAACAAACATGATACAGTAAGGAGCCTGTATAATACAACACACACCACAGAACAAACATGATACAGTAAGGATCCTGTATAGTACAACACACACCACAGAGACATGACACTGTAAGGATCCTGTATAGTACAACACACACCACAGAACAAACATGATACTGTAAGGATCCTGTATAATACAACACACACCACAGAACAGACATGAGTACTTTATGGCTTGGCAACATTACAGTGCATTGGGAAAGTATTCAGACCCCTTCTCTTTTTCCACATTTTGTTACGTTACAGCCTTATTGTAAAACGGATTAGATCGTTTTCCCCCCACAATACCCCATAATGACAAAGCTAAAACACACATTTTTGTTCTGTTGGAAGGTGAACCGTCGCCACAGTCTGATGTCCTGAGCGCTCTGGAGCAGGTTTTCATCAAGGATTTCTCTGTACTTTGCTCTGTTCATCTTTCCCTCGTTCCTGACTAGTCTCACAGTCCCTAGTCCCTGCCGCTAAAACATCCCCACAGCATGATGCTGCCACCACCATGCTTCACCGTAGGGATGGCGCCAGGTTTCTTCCAGATGTGACACTTGGCATTCAGGCCTAAGAGTTCAATCTTGGTTTCATCAGACCAGATAATCTTGTTTCTCATGGTCTGAGAATCCATTAGGTGCCTTTTGGCAAACTCCAAGCGGGCTGTCGTGTGCCTTTTACTGAGGAGTGGCTTACGTCTGGCCACTCTACCATAAAGGTCTGATTGAGGGAGTGATGCAGAGATGATTATCCATCTGGAAAGTTCTCCCATCTCCACAGAGGAACTCTGGAGCTCTGTCAGACTGACCATCAGGTTCTTGCTTACCTCCCTGACCAAGACCCTTCTCCCCCGATTGCTCAGTTTGGCCAGGCGGCCAGCTCTAGGAGGAGTCTTGGTGATTCCAAACTTCTTCCATTTAAGAATGATGGAGGCCACTGTGTTCTTGGGGAACTTCAATACTGCAGAAATGTTTTGGTACCCTTCCCCAGATCTGTGCCTTGACACCATCCTGTGTCGTGGCTTGGTTTTTGCTCTGACATGCACTGTCAACTGTGGGACCTTATATAGACAGGTGCGTGCCTTTCCAAATCATGTCCAATCAATTGAATTTACCACAGGTAGACTCCAATCAAGTTGTAGAAACATCAAGGATGATCAATGGTAACAGGATGCACCTGAGCTCAATTTCGAGTCTCAAAGCAAAGAATCTGAATACTTATGTAAATACGCTATTCGTTTTTTTTTTTTAATTATACATTTGCAAACATTTCTAAAAACCTGTTTTTGCTTTGTCATTCTGGGTTATTATGTGTAGATTGATGAGGGAATTGTTTTATTTAATACATTTTCGTCTACATAATGAGATTATTATGGATAGGAGCAAGAATATTTTTATTTGTCAAACGGCAAATTAAGCTTCATGTCACCAGAATAAGACCCTGGATATCGATTGGAAAGGAGCATCAAGCTCATCACCGTGCTCTTTCACCACCCTGTGAAGTTCATCATAATTTATTTCATCTGTAGTCTAATAAACTGTATGGTTTCCTGAGTCGTATTGGGAGGACCACACACCATGTCATCTGTAGTCTAATAAACTGCATGGTTTCCTGAGTCGTAGTGGGAGGACAACACAACATGTCATCTGTAGTCTAATAAACTGTATGGTTTCCTGAGTCGTAGTGGGAGGACAACACAACATGTCATCTGTAGTCTAATAAACTGTATGGTTTCCTGAGTCGTATTGGGAGGACCACACACCATGTCATCTGTAGTCTAATAAACTGCATGGTTTCCTGAGTCGTAGTGGGAGGACACCTCAACATGTCATCTGTAGTCTAATAAACTGTATGGTTTCCTGAGTCGTAGTGGGAGGACAACACAACATGTCATCTGTAGTCTAATAAACTGTATGGTTTCCTGAGTCGTATTGGGAGGACCACACACCATGTCATCTGTAGTCTAATAAACTGCATGGTTTCCTGAGTCGTATTGGGAGGACCACACACCATGTCATCTGTAGTCTAATAAACTGCATGGTTTCCTGAGTCGTAGTGGGAGGACACCTCAACATGTCATCTGTAGTCTAATAAACTGTATGGTTTCCTGAGTCGTAGTGGGAGGACACCTCAACATGTCATCTGTAGTCTAATAAACTGTATGGTTTCCTGAGTCGTATTGGGAGGACCACACACCATGTCATCTGTAGTCTAATAAACTGCATGGTTTCCTGAGTCGTATTGGGAGGACCACACACCATGTCATCTGTAGTCTAATAAACTGCATGGTTTCCTGAGTCGTAGTGGGAGGACACCTCAACATGTCATCTGTAGTCTAATAAACTGTATGGTTTCCTGAGTCGTAGTGGGAGGACACCTCAACATGTCATCTGTAGTCTAATAAACTGTATGGTTTCCTGAGTCGTAGTGGGAGGACACCTCAACATGTCATCTGTAGTCTAATAAACTGTATGGTTTCCTGAGTCGTATTGGGAGGACCACACACCATGTCATCTGTAGTCTAATAAACTGCATGGTTTCCTGAGTCGTATTGGGAGGACCACACACCATGTCATCTGTAGTCTAATAAACTGCATGGTTTCCTGAGTCGTAGTGGGAGGACACCTCAACATGTCATCTGTAGTCTAATAAACTGTATGGTTTCCTGAGTCGTAGTGGGAGGACACCTCAACATGTCATCTGTAGTCTAATAAACTGTATGGTTTCCTGAGTCGTAGTGGGAGGACACCTCAACATGTCATCTGTAGTCTAATAAACTGTATGGTTTCCTGAGTCGTAGTGGGAGGACACCTCAACATGTCATCTGTAGTCTAATAAACTGTATGGTTTCCTGAGTCGTAGTGGGAGGACACCTCAACATGTCATCTGTAGTCTAATAAACTGTATGGTTTCCTGAGTCGTAGTGGGAGGACACCTCAACATGTCATCTGTAGTCTAATAAACTGTATGGTTTCCTGAGTCGTAGTGGGAGGACACCTCAACATGTCATCTGTAGTCTAATAAACTGTATGGTTTCCTGAGTCGTAGTGGGAGGACACCTCAACATGTCATCTGTAGTCTAATAAACTGTATGGTTTCCTGAGTCGTAGTGGGAGGACACCTCAACATGTCATCTGTAGTCTAATAAACTGTATGGTTTCCTGAGTCGTAGTGGGAGGACACCTCAACATGTCATCTGTAGTCTAATAAACTGTATGGTTTCCTGAGTCGTAGTGGGAGGACACCTCAACATGTCATCTGTAGTCTAATAAACTGTATGGTTTCCTGAGTCGTAGTGGGAGGACACCTCAACATGTCATCTGTAGTCTAATAAACTGTATGGTTTCCTGAGTCGTAGTGGGAGGACACCTCAACATGTCATCTGTAGTCTAATAAACTGTATGGTTTCCTGAGTCGTAGTGGGAGGACACCACAACATGTCATCTGTAGTCTAATAAACTGTATGGTTTCCTGAGTCGTAGTGGGAGGACAACACAACATGTCATCTGTAGTCTAATAAACTGTATGGTTTCCTGAGTCGTAGTGGGAGGACAACACAACATGTCATCTGTAGTCTAATAAACTGTATGGTTTCCTGAGTCGTAGTGGGAGGACACCACAACATGTCATCTGTAGTCTAATAAACTGTATGGTTTCCTGAGTCGTAGTGGGAGGACAACACAACATGTCATCTGTAGTCTAATAAACTGTCATGGTTTCCTGAGTCGTAGTGGGAGGACACCACAACATGTCATCTGTAGTCTAATAAACTGTATGGTTTCCTGAGTCGTAGTGGGAGGACACCTCAACATGTCATCTGTAGTCTAATAAACTGTATGGTTTCCTGAGTCGTAGTGGGAGGACAACACAACATGTCATCTGTAGTCTAATAAACTGTATGGTTTCCTGAGTCGTAGTGGGAGGACAACACAACATGTCATCTGTAGTCTAATAAACTGTATGGTTTCCTGAGTCGTAGTGGGAGGACAACACAACATGTCATCTGTAGTCTAATAAACTGTATGGTTTCCTGAGTCGTAGAGGAGGACCACACAACATGTCATCTGTAGTCTAATAAACTGTATGGTTTCCTGAGTCGTAGTGGGAGGACACCTCAACATGTCATCTGTAGTCTAATAAACTGTATGGTTTCCTGAGTCGTAGAGGAGGACCACACAACATGTCATCTGTAGTCTAATAAACTGTATGGTTTCCTGAGTCGTAGTGGGAGGACACCTCAACATGTCATCTGTAGTCTAATAAACTGTATGGTTTCCTGAGTCGTAGTGGGAGGACACCTCAACATGTCATCTGTAGTCTAATAAACTGTATGGTTTCCTGAGTCGTAGTGGGAGGACACCTCAACATGTCATCTGTAGTCTAATAAACTGTATGGTTTCCTGAGTCGTAGTGGGAGGACACCTCAACATGTCATCTGTAGTCTAATAAACTGTATGGTTTCCTGAGTCGTAGTGGGAGGACACCTCAACATGTCATCTGTAGTCTAATAAACTGCATGGTTTCCTGAGTCGTAGTGGGAGGACACCTCAACATGTCATCTGTAGTCTAATAAACTGCATGGTTTCCTGAGTCGTAGTGGGAGGACACCTCAACATGTCATCTGTAGTCTAATAAACTGTATGGTTTCCTGAGTCGTAGTGGGAGGACACCTCAACATGTCATCTGTAGTCTAATAAACTGTATGGTTTCCTGAGTCGTAGTGGGAGGACACCTCAACATGTCATCTGTAGTCTAATAAACTGTATGGTTTCCTGAGTCGTAGTGGGAGGACAACACAACATGTCATCTGTAGTCTAATAAACTGTATGGTTTCCTGAGTCGTAGTGGGAGGACAACACAACATGTCATCTGTAGTCTAATAAACTGTATGGTTTCCTGAGTCGTAGTGGGAGGACACCACAACATGTCATCTGTAGTCTAATAAACTGTATGGTTTCCTGAGTCGTAGTGGGAGGACACCTCAACATGTCATCTGTAGTCTAATAAACTGTATGGTTTCCTGAGTCGTAGTGGGAGGACACCTCAACATGTCATCTGTAGTCTAATAAACTGTATGGTTTCCTGAGTCATAGTGGGAGGACAACACAACATGTCATCTGTAGTCTAATAAACTGTATGGTTTCCTGAGTCGTAGTGGGAGGACCACACAACATGTCATCTGTAGTCTAATAAACTGTATGGTTTCCTGAGTCGTAGTGGGAGGACAACACAACATGTCATCTGTAGTCTAATAAACTGTATGGTTTCCTGAGTCGTAGTGGGAGGACACCTCAACATGTCATCTGTAGTCTAATAAACTGTATGGTTTCCTGAGTTGTAGTGGGAGGACACCTCAACATGTCTTCTGTAGTCTAATAAACTGTATGGTTTCCTGAGTCGTAGTGGGAGGACACCTCAACATGTCATCTGTAGTCTAATAAACTGTATGGTTTCCTGAGTCGTAGTGGGAGGACACCTCAACATGTCATCTGTAGTCTAATAAACTGTATGGTTTCCTGAGTCGTAGTGGGAGGACACCTCAACATGTCATCTGTAGTCTAATAAACTGTATGGTTTCCTGAGTCGTAGTGGGAGGACAACACAACATGTCATCTGTAGTCTAATAAACTGTATGGTTTCCTGAGTCGTAGTGGGAGGACAACACAACATGTCATCTGTAGTCTAATAAACTGTATGGTTTCCTGAGTCGTAGTGGGAGGACAACACAACATGTCATCTGTAGTCTAATAAACTGTATGGTTTCCTGAGTCGTAGTGGGAGGACACCTCAACATGTCATCTGTAGTCTAATAAACTGTATGGTTTCCTGAGTCGTAGTGGGAGGACACCTCAACATGTCATCTGTAGTCTAATAAACTGCATGGTTTCCTGAGTCGTAGTGGGAGGACAACACAACATGTCATCTGTAGTCTAATAAACTGTATGGTTTCCTGAGTCGTAGAGGAGGACCACACAACATGTCATCTGTAGTCTAATAAACTGTATGGTTTCCTGAGTCGTAGTGGGAGGACACCACAACATGTCATCTGTAGTCTAATAAACTGTATGGTTTCCTGAGTCGTAGTGGGAGGACACCTCAACATGTCATCTGTAGTCTAATAAACTGTATGGTTTCCTGAGTCGTAGTGGGAGGACACCACAACATGTCATCTGTAGTCTAATAAACTGTATGGTTTCCTGAGTCGTAGTGGGAGGACACCTCAACATGTCATCTGTAGTCTAATAAACTGTATGGTTTCCTGAGTCGTAGTGGGAGGACACCACAACATGTCATCTGTAGTCTAATAAACTGTATGGTTTCCTGAGTCGTAGTGGGAGGACACCACAACATGTCATCTGTAGTCTAATAAACTGTATGGTTTCCTGAGTCGTAGAGGAGGACCACACAACATGTCATCTGTAGTCTAATAAACTGTATGGTTTCCTGAGTCGTAGTGGGAGGACACCTCAACATGTCATCTGTAGTCTAATAAACTGTATGGTTTCCTGAGTCGTAGTGGGAGGACACCTCAACATGTCAAGTTGACTTTGATATGATGGTTATTATATCAATATTTTTGCATTTTACAGACACAAAAAGGTCCCACCATGTCCAATGAACAAATGATCTGTCTGCTAACTGTTTCCATCACAACTGTCATGATTAAACAATTCAAAAATGTATACGGTTTGACCTGTGGAAGGAAACCTGGTTATTGACAGTGTTTTAGAGTGAAGGGGAGAAGAGAACAGAAGAGAAGACAGGAGAACAGAAGAGAAGAGAAGACAGGAGAAGAGAAGAGAGGAGAACAGAAGAGAAGAGAAGACAGGAGAAGAGAAGAGAGGAGAACAGAAGAGAAGACAGGAGAACAGAAGAGAAGACAGGAGAACAGAAGAGAAGACAGGAGAACAGAAGAGAAGACAGGAGAACAGAAGAGAAGAGAAGACAGGAGAACAGAAGAGAAGACAGGAGAACAGAAGAGAAGAGAGGAGAACAGAAGAGAAGAGAAGACAGGAGAACAGAAGAGAAGACAGGAGAACAGAAGAGAAGACAGGAGAACAGAAGAGAAGACAGGAGAACAGAAGAGAAGACAGGAGAACAGAAGAGAAGAGAAGACAGGAGAACAGAAGAGAAGAGAGGAGAACAGAAGAGAAGAGAAGACAGGAGAACAGAAAAGAAGACAGGAGAACAGAAGAGAAGACAGGAGAACAGAAGAGAAGACAGGAGAACAGAAGAGAAGAGAAGACAGGAGAACAAAAGAGAAGACAGGAGAACAGAAGAACAAGGGAAGAAGATGAGACTAGACCAGAGACAGGTCCAGAGGTAGGTCTCACCTCTTGGTCAGGTAGCTGGTAAAATTCTTTCCAAACCCGATGACGGCCCAGTACTCTCCGTTATAGGCCCCTGCAAAAGCCTCAGCATGGGACAGGTTCACCTAGGGCAGGGAGGGACAGGGGTCACCATCAGTGACAATAGCTAGGTCTTAAATTATACCCTATTCCTCCATCTAGTGGACTAACTCTGACCAGGAGGACAGTGTTACACCCTATTCCTCCATCTAGTGGACTAAGTCTGACCAGGAGGACAGTGTTACACCCTATTCCTCCATCTAGTGGACTAAGTCTGACCAGGAGGACAGTGTTACACCCTATTCCTCCATCTAGTGGACTAAGTCTGACCAGCAGAACAGTGTTACACCCTATTCCTCCATCTAGTGGACTAAGTCTGACCAGGAGGACAGTGTTACACCCTATTCCTCCATCTAGCAGACTAAGTCTGACCAGGAGGACAGTGTTACACCCTATTCCTCCATCTAGTGGACTAAGTCTGACCAGGAGGACAGTGTTACACCCTATTCCTCCATCTAGCAGACTAAGTCTGACCAGGAGGACAGTGTTACACCCTATTCCTCCATCTAGTGGACTAAGTCTGACCAGGAGGACAGTGTTACACCCTATTCCTCCATCTAGTGGACTAAGTCTGACCAGGAGGACAGTGTTACACCCTATTCCTCCATCTAGTGGACTAAGTCTGACCAGCAGGACAGGGTTACACCCTATTCCTCCATCTAGTGGACTAAGTCTGACCAGGAGGACAGTGTTACACCCTATTCCTCCATCTAGTGGACTAAGTCTGACCAGGAGGACAGTGTTACACCCTATTCCTCCATCTAGTGGACTAAGTCTGACCAGCAGAACAGTGTTACACCCTATTCCTCCATCTAGTGGACTAAGTCTGACCAGGAGGACAGTGTTACACCCTATTCCTCCATCTAGCAGACTAAGTCTGACCAGGAGGACAGTGTTACACCCTATTCCTCCATCTAGTGGACTAAGTCTGACCAGGAGGACAGTGTTACACCCTATTCCTCCATCTAGCAGACTAAGTCTGACCAGGAGGACAGTGTTACACCCTATTCCTCCATCTAGTGGACTAAGTCTGACCAGGAGGACAGTGTTACACCCTATTCCTCCATCTAGTGGACTAAGTCTGACCAGGAGGACAGTGTTACACCCTATTCCTCCATCTAGTGGACTAAGTCTGACCAGCAGGACAGGGTTACACCCTATTCCTCCATCTAGTGGACTAAGTCTGACCAGGAGGACAGTGTTACACCCTATTCCTCCATCTAGTGGACTAAGTCTGACCAGGAGGACAGTGTTACACCCTATTCCTCCATCTAGTGGACTAAGTCTGACCAGGAGGACAGTGTTACACCCTATTCCTCCATCTAGTGGACTACTTCCCAGTGAGCACGGTCCAATGCCTTTGTCCATTGATGTTGAAATGACGTCTGCCCTGGCTTTGATTTCAACAACCACAGACAACGTTTTCTGGTCACCTCTGTACACGCCTTAATCTCAACGTCCAAACACATCCGGTCCAGCCTCAATTTGGTCCCAAAAAAGTATACCGTACAGCACTGCACTGTACTCTACTGTACTGTCCAAACTTGTGAAACAGACATTATGATTGGTTAAGATTTGGTCCGGTTCAGACCAATCAAATGTGGTCTTTATTTGGGGGGCGGAGCTCATTAGAATAATGTTCATTTCCAGATTTCCATCATGGTAATTCAGCAGATGCTCTTATCCAGAGAGACTTTCAGTCAGAGCATTCAACTAAGGTAGATAAACAATCACATATCACAGTCAAAGCAAGGAAAAATGCACCTTGTTTAAATAAAGGTTACATTTCTTTTTTTTTAAGTCCTAGAGAGATTTACACAGTTATTAAAACGTCACCCCAGGGTAAGAATTACTCTGACTGTTTCGTCGTACTGCAATAACAAAACACACAATTCCCTTTAAAGGTGAATTATAGAGTTCGCTCTGAAAGTGCTTTTGCTTGGCTTGTTTCTGTACAGACACACAGCACATGAACGTGTTTTTGGAATGATAAAGAGCAGAGCAGAAGTGAAACCAGCTACCTAGAGGTAAACAGGGACTGAGTGTAGAGTGTAACTCTTCTTACTTCCTCTTTTAGGTCGTGCCCCTCCTCCACAACAAACTCTGTCTGACCCCTTAATACCGAACAAACAGACATTTAGTTTGCCTCCAGACTGAAACAGGGAGGGACTACCTGAACTTGTCCAATAAGAAACGCTTGTTTTTCCTTTTCCGTGTCAAAACGCTTTGCTACGGTATGCACTAATGAATGCCACCCAGTTGATTGGTCCAGTACCTGTTGCACACTGGAGTTGTCCAGGAAGGAGAGCAGGGATTGGCTATAGGAGCTGGAGGAGGTCTCATTGTTGACCACAGCCACCTGTATTTCTTTGGGGTCTCCTCCGATACACAGACACATCAGAGAGATCTGGATGACTGGCAGAAGGAACTGGAAACACAGGGACCTGGACAGATACCAGACACTGGGTCAAATACTATTGGAAATCTTTCATTTTCATTCTACTACTACTCCTCTTAGTCATCATCATCTGCCTCCTCCTCATCATCATCCTCATTATCATCCTCACCACCACCATCATTCAAATCTTTATCATCCTCATAAACACCATCACCCTTCATCATCACCACCACCACCAGAATCACTATCACCATCACTACCACCACCATCATCATCCTCACCCTGGCATTCTCTTCATCCGCACCGTGGTCTTGATAATCAGAGCTGCGATGTTCCTCCACTTTGGCATCACATGCCTGACTCGTACCTTCCAGTCCGCTACACACACACACACACACACACACACACACACACACACACACACACACACACACACACACACACACACACACACAGTTTAAGCAGCAATGTTCAGCAATGTTCAGCAGTGTTCGTCTACAGTGTAGTGTCCACACAACCCTACATTTACCTGAGTATATACAGTGTAGTGTCCATTACAACCCTACATTTACCTGAGTATATACAGTGTAGTCTCCATTACAACCCTACATTTACCTGAGTATATACAGTGTAGTGTCCATACAACCCTACATTTACCTGAGTATATACAGTGTAGTGTCCATACATCCCTACATTTACCTGAGTATATACAGTGTAGTGTCCATTACAACCCTACATTTACCTGAGTATATACAGTGTAGTGTCCATACAACCCTACATTTACCTGAGTATATACAGCATAGTGTCCACACAACCCTACATTTACCTGAGTAAATACAGTGTAGTGTCCATTACAACCCTACATTTACCTGAGTATATACAGTGTAGTGTCCATACAACCCTACATTTACCTGAGTATATACAGTATAGTGTCCATACAACCCTACATTTACCTGAGTATATACAGTGTAGTGTCCATACAACCCTACATTTACCTGAGTATATACAGTGTAGTGTCCATTACAACCCTACATTTACCTGAGTATATACAGTGTAGTGTCCATTACAACCCTACATTTACCTGAGTATATACAGTGTAGTCTCCATACAACCCTACATTTACCTGAGTATTTGGGCAGCTCTTCAACTGGTCCCGGCCCGACTCCCAGGATTGGTTGACTCTCGTCCCGGCCGCTCTCGAATGATTGGCTGCTCTCTAGGACCCCGCCCAGAGGGGAGGTGCTGTGTTTGGAGCCCACCTGGTCTGAGGTCTCACACAGCTGCAGGAAGGCTTTCTCCAGGGTCTGCAGTGGGTGGATGGGGCAGTAGAGGAGATAGACAACACAGTCAATTGAACACACAGATAACACAGTCAAGGGTTTATATGATCAGTGGTCAACACAGAAAGCAGTCAACACAGAAAGCAGTCAACACAGTCAGACGTCTCACATAGCTGTGGGAGTCTACAGTGGGTGGGTGGTAGGAGGCAATAGGGTCAATGTAGGGCTACTGTCAGCAGGACTGTTGTCTAGTGGTGATAAAGGGTTACTGTTGTCTAGCAGTGATAAAGGTTTACTGTTGTCTAGTGGTGACAAAGGGTTACTGTCAGCAGGACTGTTGTCTAGTGGTGATAAAGGGCTACTGTTGTCTAGTGGTGATAAAGGGTTACTGTTGTCTAGTGGTCATAAAGGGTTACTGTCAGCAGGACTGTTGTCTAGTGGTGATAAAGGGTTACTGTTGTCTAGTGGTGATAAAGGGTTACTGTTGTCTAGCAGTGATAAAGTGTTACTGTTGTCTAGTGGTGATAAAGTGTTACTGTTGTCTAGTGGTGATAAAGGGTTACTGTTAGCAGGACTGTTGTCTAGTGGTGATAAAGGCTTACTGTTGTCTAGTGGTGATAAAGGGTTACTGTCAGCAGGACTGTTGTCTAGTGGTGATAAAGGGTTACTGTCAGCAGGACTGTTGTCTAGTGGTGATAAAGGGTTACTGTTGTCTAGTGGTGATAAAGAGTTACTGTTGTCTAGTGGTGATAAAGGGTTACTGTTGTCTAGTGGTGATAAAGGGTTACTGTTGTCTAGTGGTGATAAAGGGTTACTGTTGTCTAGCAGTGATAAAGGGTTACTGTTGTCTAGTGGTGATAAAGGGTTACTGTTAGCAGGACTGTTGTCTAGTGGTGATAAAGGGTTACTGTTGTCTAGTGGTGATAAAGGGTTACTGTTGTCTAGTGGTGATAAAGGGTTACTGTTGTCTAGTGGTGATAAAGGGTTACTGTTAGCAGGACTGTTGTCTAGTGGTGATAAAGGGTTACTGTTGTCTAGTGGTGATAAAGGGTTACTGTTGTCTAGTGGTGATAAAGGGTTACTGTTAGCAGGACTGTTGTCTAGTGGTGATAAAGGGTTACTGTTAGCAGGACTGTTGTCTAGTGTTGATAAAGGGTTACTGTTGTCTAGTGGTGATAAATGGTTACTGTTGTCTAGTGGTGATAAAGGGTTACTGTCAGCAGGACTGTTGTCTAGTGGTGATAAAGGGTTACTGTTGTCTAGTGGTGATAAAGGGTTACTGTTGTCTAGTGGTGATAAAGGGTTACTGTTGTCTAGTGGTGATAAAGGTTTACTGTTGTCTAGTGGTGATAAAGGGTTACTGTTGTCTAGTGGTGATAAAGGGTTACTGTTGTCTAGTGGTGATAAAGGGTTACTGTTAGCAGGACTGTTGTCTAGTGGTGGTAAAGGGTTACTGTTGTCTAGTGGTGATAAAGGGCTACTGTTGTCTAGTGGTGATAAAGGGTTACTGTTGTCTAGTGGTGATAAAGGGTTACTGTTGTCTAGTGGTGATAAAGGGTTACTGTTGTCTAGTGGTGATAAAGGGTTACTGTTGTCTAGTGGTGATAAACGGTTACTGTTGTCTAGTGGTGATAAAGGGTTACTGTTGTCTAGTGGTGATAAAGGGTTACTGTTGTCTAGTGGTGATAAAGGGCTACTGTTGTCTAGTGGTGATACAGGGTTACTGTTAGCAGGACTGTTGTCTAGTGGTGATAAAGGGTTACTGTTAGCAGGACTGTTGTCTAGTGGTGATAAAGGGTTACTGTCAGCAGGACTGTTGTCTAGTTGTGATAAGGGTTACTGTTGTCTAGTGGTGATAAAGGGTTACTGTCAGCAGGACTGTTGTCTAGTGGTGATAAAGGGTTACTGTTAGCAGGACTGTTGTCTAGTGGTGATAAAGGGTTACTGTTGTCTAGTGGTGATAAAGGGTTACTGTTGTCTAGTGGTGATAAAGGGTTACTGTTGTCTAGTGGTGATAAAGGCTTACTGTTGTCTAGTGGTGATAAAGGGTTACTGTTGTCTAGTGGTGATAAAGGGTTACTGTTAGCAGGACTGTTGTCTAGTGGTGATAAAGGGTTACTGTTGTCTAGTGGTGATAAAGGGTTACTGTTGTCTAGTGGTGATAAAGGGTTACTGTTAGCAGGACTGTTGTCTAGTGGTGATAAAGGGTTACTGTTGTCTAGTGGTGATAAAGGGTTACTGTTGTCTAGTGGTGATAAAGGGTTACTGTTGTCTAGTGGTGATACAGGGTTACTGTTGTCTAGTGGTGATACAGGGTTACTGTTGTCTAGTGGTGATAAAGGGTTACTGTTAGCAGGACTGTTGTCTAGTGGTGATAAAGGGTTACTGTTGTCTAGTGGTGATAAAGGGCTACTGTTAGCAGGACTGTTGTCTAGTGGTGATAAAGGGTTACTGTTGTCTAGTGGTCATAAAGGGTTACTGTCAGCAGGACTGTTGTCTAGTGGTGATAAAGGGTTACTGTTGTCTAGTGGTGATAAAGGGTTACTGTTGTCTAGTGGTGATAAAGGGTTACTGTTGTCTAGCAGTGATAAAGGGTTACTGTCAGCAGGACTGTTGTCTAGTGGTGATAAAGGGTTACTGTCAGCAGGACTGTTGTCTAGTGGTGATAAAGGGTTACTGTTGTCTAGTGGTGATAAAGGGCTACTGTTGTCTAGTGGTGATAAAGGGTTACTGTTGTCTAGTGGTGATAAAGAGTTACTGTTAGCAGGACTGTTGTCTAGTGGTGATAAAGGGCTACTGTTGTCTAGTGGTGATAAAGGGTTACTGTTGTCTAGTGGTGATAAAGGGTTACTGTTGTCTAGTGGTGATAAAGGGTTACTGTTGTCTAGTGGTGATAAAGGGTTACTGTCAGCAGGACTGTTGTCTAGTGGTGATAAAGGGTTACTGTTAGCAGGACTGTTGTCTAGTGGTGATAAAGGGTTACTGTCAGCAGGACTGTTGTCTAGTGGTGATAAGAGTTACTGTTGTCTAGTGGTGATAAAGGGTTACTGTCAGCAGGACTGTTGTCTAGTGGTGATAAAGGGTTACTGTTAGCAGGACTGTTGTCTAGTGGTGATAAAGGGTTACTGTTGTCTAGTGGTGATAAAGGGTTACTGTTGTCTAGTGGTGATAAAGGGTTACTGTTGTCTAGTGGTGATAAAGGCTTACTGTTGTCTAGTGGTGATAAAGGGTTACTGTTGTCTAGTGGTGATAAAGGGTTACTGTTAGCAGGACTGTTGTCTAGTGGTGATAAAGGGTTACTGTTGTCTAGTGGTGATAAAGGGTTACTGTTGTCTAGTGGTGATAAAGGGTTACTGTTAGCAGGACTGTTGTCTAGTGGTGATAAAGGGTTACTGTTGTCTAGTGGTGATAAAGGGTTACTGTTGTCTAGTGGTGATAAAGGGTTACTGTTGTCTAGTGGTGATACAGGGTTACTGTTGTCTAGTGGTGATACAGGGTTACTGTTGTCTAGTGGTGATAAAGGGTTACTGTTAGCAGGACTGTTGTCTAGTGGTGATAAAGGGTTACTGTTGTCTAGTGGTGATAAAGGGCTACTGTTAGCAGGACTGTTGTCTAGTGGTGATAAAGGGTTACTGTTGTCTAGTGGTGATAAAGGGTTACTGTCAGCAGGACTGTTGTCTAGTGGTGATAAAGGGTTACTGTTGTCTAGTGGTGATAAAGGGTTACTGTTGTCTAGTGGTGATAAAGGGTTACTGTTGTCTATCAGTGATAAAGGGTTACTGTCAGCAGGACTGTTGTCTAGTGGTGATAAAGGGTTACTGTCAGCAGGACTGTTGTCTAGTGGTGATAAAGGGTTACTGTTGTCTAGTGGTGATAAAGGGCTACTGTTGTCTAGTGGTGATAAAGGGTTACTGTTGTCTAGTGGTGATAAAGAGTTACTGTTAGCAGGACTGTTGTCTAGTGGTGATAAAGGGCTACTGTTGTCTAGTGGTGATAAAGGGTTACTGTTGTCTAGTGGTGATAAAGGGTTACTGTTGTCTAGTGGTGATAAAGGGTTACTGTCAGCAGGACTGTTGTCTAGTGGTGATAAAGGGTTACTGTCAGCAGGACTGTTGTCTAGTGGTGATAAAGGGTTACTGTCAGCAGGACTGTTGTCTAGTGGTGATAAAGGGTTACTGTTAGCAGGACTGTTGTCTAGTGGTGATAAAGGGTTACTGTTGTCTAGTGGTGATAAAGGGTTACTGTTGTCCAGTGGTCATAAAGGGTTACTGTTGTCTAGTGGTGATAAAGGCTTACTGTTGTCTAGTGGTGATAAAGGGTTACTGTTGTCTAGTGGTGATAAAGGGTTACTGTTAGCAGGACTGATGTCTAGTGGTGATAAAGGGTTACTGTTGTCTAGTGTTGACAAAGGGTTACTGTTGTCTAGTGGTGATAAAGGGTTACTGTTAGCAGGACTGTTGTCTAGTGGTGATAAAGGGTTACTGTTGTCTAGTGGTGATAAAGGGTTACTGTTGTCTAGTGGTGATAAAGGGTTACTGTTGTCTAGTGGTGATAAAGGGTTACTGTTGTCTAGTGGTGATATAGGGTTACTGTTGTCTAGTGGTGATACAGGGTTACTGTTGTCTAGTGGTGATAAAGGGTTACTGTTAGCAGGACTGTTGTCTAGTGGTGATAAAGGGTTACTGTTGTCTAGTGGTGATAAAGGGCTACTGTTAGCAGGACTGTTGTCTAGTGGTGATAAAGGGTTACTGTCAGCAGGACTGTTGTCTAGTGGTGATAAAGGGTTACTGTTGTCTAGTGGTGATAAAGGGTTACTGTTGTCTAGTGGTGATAAAGGGCTACTGTTGTCTAGCAGTGATAAAGGGTTACTGTTGTCTAGTGGTGATAAAGGGTTACTGTCAGCAGGACTGTTGTCTAGTGGTGATAAAGGGCTACTGTTGTCTAGTGGTGATAAAGGGTTACTGTTGTCTAGTGGTGATAAAGGGTTACTGTTGTCTAGTGGTGATAAAGGTTTACTGTTGTCTAGTGGTGATAAAGGGTTACTGTTGTCTAGTGGTGATAAAGGGTTACTGTTAGCAGGACTGATGTCTAGTGGTGATAAAGGGTTACTGTTGTCTAGTGGTGATAAAGGGTTACTGTTGTCTAGTGGTGATAAAGGGTTACTGTTAGCAGGACTGTTCTCTAGTGGTGATAAAGGGTTACTGTTGTCTAGTGGTGATAAAGGGTTACTGTTGTCTAGTGGTGATAAAGGGTTACTGTTGTCTAGTGGTGATAAAGGGTTACTGTTGTCTAGTGGTGATATAGGGTTACTGTTGTCTAGTGGTGATACAGGGTTACTGTTGTCTAGTGGTGATAAAGGGTTACTGTTAGCAGGACTGATGTCTAGTGGTGATAAAGGGTTACTGTTGTCTAGTGGTGATAAAGGGTTACTGTTGTCTAGTGGTGATAAAGGGTTACTGTTAGCAGGACTGTTCTCTAGTGGTGATAAAGGGTTACTGTTGTCTAGTGGTGATAAAGGGTTACTGTTGTCTAGTGGTGATAAAGGGTTACTGTTGTCTAGTGGTGATAAAGGGTTACTGTTGTCTAGTGGTGATATAGGGTTACTGTTGTCTAGTGGTGATACAGGGTTACTGTTGTCTAGTGGTGATAAAGGGTTACTGTTAGCAGGACTGTTGTCTAGTGGTGATAAAGGGTTACTGTTGTCTAGTGGTGATAAAGGGCTACTGTTAGCAGGACTGTTGTCTAGTGGTGATAAAGGGTTACTGTCAGCAGGACTGTTGTCTAGTGGTGATAAAGGGTTACTGTTGTCTAGTGGTGATAAAGGGTTACTGTTGTCTAGTGGTGATAAAGGCTTACTGTTGTCTAGCAGTGATAAAGGGTTACTGTTGTCTAGTGGTGATAAAGGGTTACTGTCAGCAGGACTGTTGTCTAGTGGTGATAAAGGGCTACTGTTGTCTAGTGGTGATAAAGGGTTACTGTTGTCTAGTGGTGATAAAGGGTTACTGTTGTCTAGTGGTGATAAAGGGTTACTGTCAGCAGGACTGTTGTCTAGTGGTGATAAAGGGTTACTGTTGTCTAGTGGTGATAAAGGGTTACTGTTGTCTAGTGGTGATAAAGGGTTACTGTCAGCAGGACTGTTGTCTAGTGGTGATAAAGGGTTACTGTTGTCTAGTGGTTATAAAGGGTTACTGTTGTCTAGTGGTGATAAAGGGTTACTGTCAGCAGGACTGTTGTCTAGTGGTGATAAAGGGCTACTGTTGTCTAGTGGTGATAAAGGGTTACTGTTGTCTAGTGGTGATAAAGGGTTACTGTTGTCTAGTGGTGATAAAGGTTTACTGTTGTCTAGTGGTGATAAAGGGTTACTGTTGTCTAGTGGTGATAAAGGGTTACTGTTAGCAGGACTGATGTCTAGTGGTGATAAAGGGTTAATGTTGTCTAGTGGTGATAAAGGGTTACTGTTGTCTAGTGGTGATAAAGGGTTACTGTTAGCAGGACTGTTCTCTAGTGGTGATAAAGGGTTACTGTTGTCTAGTGGTGATAAAGGGTTACTGTTGTCTAGTGGTGATAAAGGGTTACTGTTGTCTAGTGGTGATAAAGGGTTACTGTTAGCAGGACTGTTCTCTAGTGGTGATAAAGGGTTACTGTTGTCTAGTGGTGATAAAGGGTTACTGTTGTCTAGTGGTGATAAAGGGTTACTGTTGTCTAGTGGTGATAAAGGGTTACTGTTGTCTAGTGGTGATATAGGGTTACTGTTGTCTAGTGGTGATACAGGGTTACTGTTGTCTAGTGGTGATAAAGGGTTACTGTTAGCAGGACTGATGTCTAGTGGTGATAAAGGGTTACTGTTGTCTAGTGGTGATAAAGGGTTACTGTTGTCTAGTGGTGATAAAGGGTTACTGTTAGCAGGACTGTTCTCTAGTGGTGATAAAGGGTTACTGTTGTCTAGTGGTGATAAAGGGTTACTGTTGTCTAGTGGTGATAAAGGGTTACTGTTGTCTAGTGGTGATAAAGGGTTACTGTTGTCTAGTGGTGATATAGGGTTACTGTTGTCTAGTGGTGATACAGGGTTACTGTTGTCTAGTGGTGATAAAGGGTTACTGTTAGCAGGACTGTTGTCTAGTGGTGATAAAGGGTTACTGTTGTCTAGTGGTGATAAAGGGCTACTGTTAGCAGGACTGTTGTCTAGTGGTGATAAAGGGTTACTGTCAGCAGGACTGTTGTCTAGTGGTGATAAAGGGTTACTGTTGTCTAGTGGTGATAAAGGGTTACTGTTGTCTAGTGGTGATAAAGGCTTACTGTTGTCTAGCAGTGATAAAGGGTTACTGTTGTCTAGTGGTGATAAAGGGTTACTGTCAGCAGGACTGTTGTCTAGTGGTGATAAAGGGCTACTGTTGTCTAGTGGTGATAAAGGGTTACTGTTGTCTAGTGGTGATAAAGGGTTACTGTTGTCTAGTGGTGATAAAGGGTTACTGTCAGCAGGACTGTTGTCTAGTGGTGATAAAGGGTTACTGTTGTCTAGTGGTGATAAAGGGTTACTGTTGTCTAGTGGTGATAAAGGGTTACTGTCAGCAGGACTGTTGTCTAGTGGTGATAAAGGGTTACTGTTGTCTAGTGGTTATAAAGGGTTACTGTTGTCTAGTGGTAATAAAGGGTTACTGTTGTCTAGTGGTGATAAAGGGTTACTGTTAGCAGACCGAAAAAATAAACTGGACACAAAGGCAACAGTCAAGAGTTTAAATGGAAAGTCATCAACACTGTTTGGGGTCAACACTGTTAGTCGTCACCATCGTTAACATTTCACAAAGCTAACAACCCCATTAGCCAACAAAAATGCTAGACTTCAACACTGATAGATGTCAATTCTATTAGTAGTCCTCTCCGTCTGTAGTCCACTCTGTCAGCAGTCCACTCTGTCAGCAGTCCACTCTGTCAGCAGTCCACTCTGTCAGTAGTCCACTCCGTCAGCAGTCCACTCCGTCCGTCAGCAGTCCACTCTGTCAGCAGTCCATTCTGTCAGCAGTCCACTCCGTCAGTAGTCCACTCCGTCAGCAGTCCACTCTGTCAGTAGTCCACTCAGTCAGCAGTCCACTCCGTCAGCAGTCCACTCTGTCAGCAGTCCACTCCGTCAGCAGTCCACTCCGTCAGCAGTCCACTCCGTCAGCAGTCCACTCTGTCAGCAGTCCACTCCGTCAGCAGTCCACTCCGTCAGCAGTCCACTCTGTCAGCAGTCCAATCTGTCAGCAGTCCACTCCGTCAGTAATCCACTCCGTCAGCAGTCCACACCGTCAGCAGTCCACTCTGTCAGCAGTCCACTCCGTCAGTAGTCCACTCCGTCAGTAGTCCACTCCGTCAGCAGTCCACTCTGTCAGCAGTCCACTCTGTCAGCAGTCCACTCTGTCAGCAGTCCACTCCGTCCACCCCGTCAGCAGTCCACTCTGTCAGTAGTCCACTCCGTCAGCAGTCCACTCTGTCAGCAGTCCACTCTGTCAGTAGTCCACTCCGTCAGTAGTCGACTCCGTCAGCAGTCCACTATGTCAGCAGTCCACTCCGTCAGTAGTCCACTCCGTCAGCAGTCCACTCCGTCCACCCCGTCAGCAGTCCACCCCGTCAGCAGTCCACTCTGTCAGCAGTCCACTCCGTCAGCAGTCAACTCTGTTAGCAGTCCACTCCGTCCACCCCATCAGCAGTCCACCCCGTCAGCAGTCCACTCTGTCAGTAGTCCACTCTGTCAGCAGTCAACTCTGTCAGCAGTCCACTCTGTCAGCAGTCCACTTTGTCAGCAGTCCACTCTGTCAGCAGTCCACTCCGTCAGCAGTCCACTCCGTCAGCAGTCAACTCTGTCAGCAGTCCACTCCGTCCACCCCGTCAGCAGTCCACTCCGTCCACCCCGTCAGCAGTCCACTCTTTCAGTAGTCCACTCCGTCAGCAGTGCACTCCGTCAGCAGTCCACTCTGTCAGTAGTCCACTCTGTCAGCAGTCCACCCCGTCAGCAGTCAACTCTGTCAGTGGTCCACTCAGTCAGCAGTCCACCCCGTCAGTAGTCCACTCCGTCAGTAGTCCACTCCGTCAGTAGTCTACTCTGTCAGCAGTCCACCCCGTCAGTAGTCCACTCCGTCAGCAGTCTACTCCGTCAGCAGTCCACTCCGTCAGCAGTCCACTCCGTCAGCAGTCTACTCCGTCAGCAGTCCACTCCGTCAGCAGTCCACTCCGTCAGCAGTCCACTCCGTCAGCAGTCCACTCCGTCAGCAGTTCACTCCGTCAGTAGTCCACTCTGTCAGTAGTCCACTCCGTCAGCAGTCCACTCCGTCAGCAGTCCACTCCGTCAGCAGTCCACTCCGTCAGCAGTCTACTCCGTCAGCGGTCTACTCTGTCAGTGGTCCACTCTGTCAGCAGTCCACCCCGTCAGCAGTCCACTCCGTCAGCAGTCCACTCCGTCAGCAGTCCACTCCGTCAGCAGTCCACTCCGTCAGCAGTCCACTCTGTCAGCAGTCCACTCCGTCAGCGGTCCACTCTGTCAGCGGTCCACTCTGTCAGCAGTCCACCCCGTCAGTAGTCCACTCCGTCAGCAGTCCACCCCGTCAGTAGTCTACTCCGTCAGCAGTCCACTCCGTCAGCAGTCCACTCCGTCAGCAGTCCACTCTGTCAGCAGTCCACTCTGTCAGTAGTCCACTCCGTCAGTAGTCGACTCCGTCAGCAGTCCACTATGTCAGCAGTCCACTCCGTCAGTAGTCCACTCCGTCAGCAGTCCACTCCGTCCACCCCGTCAGCAGTCCACCCCGTCAGCAGTCCACTCTGTCAGCAGTCCACTCCGTCAGCAGTCAACTCTGTTAGCAGTCCACTCCGTCCACCCCATCAGCAGTCCACCCCGTCAGCAGTCCACTCTGTCAGTAGTCCACTCTGTCAGCAGTCAACTCTGTCAGCAGTCCACTCTGTCAGCAGTCCACTTTGTCAGCAGTCCACTCTGTCAGCAGTCCACTCCGTCAGCAGTCCACTCCGTCAGCAGTCAACTCTGTCAGCAGTCCACTCCGTCCACCCCGTCAGCAGTCCACTCCGTCCACCCCGTCAGCAGTCCACTCTTTCAGTAGTCCACTCCGTCAGCAGTGCACTCCGTCAGCAGTCCACTCTGTCAGTAGTCCACTCTGTCAGCAGTCCACCCCGTCAGCAGTCAACTCTGTCAGTGGTCCACTCTGTCAGCAGTCCACCCCGTCAGTAGTCCACTCCGTCAGTAGTCCACTCCGTCAGTAGTCTACTCTGTCAGCAGTCCACCCCGTCAGTAGTCCACTCCGTCAGCAGTCCACTCCGTCAGCAGTCCACTCCGTCAGCAGTCCACTCCGTCAGCAGTCTACTCCGTCAGCAGTCCACTCCGTCAGCAGTCCACTCCGTCAGCAGTCCACTCCGTCAGCAGTCCACTCCGTCAGCAGTTCACTCCGTCAGTAGTCCACTCCGTCAGTAGTCCACTCTGTCAGTAGTCCACTCCGTCAGCAGTCCACTCCGTCAGCAGTCCACTCCGTCAGCAGTCCACTCCGTCAGCAGTCTACTCCGTCAGCGGTCTACTCTGTCAGCGGTCCACTCTGTCAGCAGTCCACCCCGTCAGCAGTCCACTCCGTCAGCAGTCCACTCCGTCAGCAGTCCACTCCGTCAGCAGTCCACTCCGTCAGCAGTCCACTCTGTCAGCGGTCCACTCCGTCAGCGGTCCACTCTGTCAGTGGTCCACTCTGTCAGCAGTCCACCCCGTCAGTAGTCCACTGCGTCAGCAGTCCACCCCGTCAGTAGTCTACTCCGTCAGCAGTCCACTCCGTCAGCAGTCCACTCCGTCAGCAGTCCACTCCGTCAGCAGTCCACTCCGTCAGCAGTCCACTCCGTCAGCAGTCTACTCCGTCAGCCGTCCACTCCGTCAGCAGTCCACTCCGTCAGCAGTCCACTCCGTCAGCAGTCTACTCTGTCAGCAGTCCACTCTGTCAGCAGTCCACTCTGTCAGCAGTCCACTCCGTCAGCAGTCCACTCCGTCAGTAGTCCACTCTGTCAGTAGTCCACTCCGTCAGCAGTCTACTCCGTCAGCAGTCCACCCCGTCAGCAGTCCACTCCGTCAGCAGTCCACTCCGTCAGTAGTCCACTCTGTCAGCAGTCCACTCCGTCAGCAGTCTACTCCGTCAGCAGTCCACTCCGTCAGCAGTCCACTCCGTCAGCAGTCCACTCCGTCAGCAGTCCACTCTGTCAGCAGTCCACTCCGTCAGCAGTCCACTCCGTCAGCAGTCCACACTGTCAGCAGTCCACACTGTCAGCAGTCCACTCTGTCAGCAGTCCACTCTGTCAGCAGTCCACTCTGTCAGCAGTCCACCCCGTCAGCAGTCCACCCTGTCAGCAGTCCACTCTGTCAGCAGTCCACTCCGTCAGCAGTCCACTCTGTCAGCAGTCCACTCCGTCAGCAGTCTACTCTGTCAGTAGTCTACTCCGTCAGCAGTCCACTCTGTCAGCAGTCCACTCCGTCAGCAGTCCACTCTGTCAGCAGTCCACTCTGTCAGTAGTCTACTCCGTCAGCAGTCCACTCTGTCAGCAGTCCACCCCGTCAGCAGTCCACTCTGTCAGCAGTCTACTCTGTCAGCAGTCCACTCCGTCAGCAGTCCACTCTGTCAGCAGTCCACTCTGTCAGCAGTCCACTCCGTCAGCAGTCCACTCCGTCAGCAGTCCACTCTGTCAGCAGTCTACTCTGTCAGTAGTCTACTCTGTCAGCAGTCCACTCCGTCAGTAGTCCACTCCGTCAGTAGTCCACTCTGTCAGCAGTCCACTCTGTCAGTAGGGTACTCACAGGTGCATTGTGCTGTTTCATCATGGTTTCTGGATGTCCCTCGGCCAACAGTCGGCCATTCCTCATCAGACCCACCTGGAGAGATAGAAAACAGCAGGGTTATTTACAACGGAGTTGAGGAAGGAGGATGTGAGGAATCAAGGAAAGATTAAGAAAGAGCCTTAGTCATGAATGTTCCTGTAGGACAGATCTTAGTGTGACAGGAGAGATATCTGCTCATGGTATAATTACATCACTAACGTCAGGTGGTGAAGGCTCAGGCCCAGTCATCATGTCACCTATGTCCTTGTCCTTGTTGGTTTTCTCTCTCTGTGAACACTGGAGCCTTGTAGCTACTGATAGAGGGGCCTGATTCAGTAGTTGGAATCAATAGTTGGAATCATATCCAATATTGTGAAAAAGTCACCACATTGGGTGATACATAACTTTCTCACTGTAAACTGAATAAAGAAATGATTAAAATAGTGGCTAGAGAGTAGCTATCCTCTATCAATCTCCCATCCCCTTCCAGTTGTATATCTCCCTTAAATGTGTCTTTCCTGTTAAACTGTCTGTTTTTCCAAATCACCTTTCACCTCATTTATGAAGAAGTTGTCTGTTGATTGTCTTAGCTGGAGATGACCTTGTAGCTGGAGATGACCTTGTTTCTCAGCTCTCTGAACAGATTTCTGTCCACATGTTTTTAGTGATTTCTTCCTTTCTATTAGACCCTGATTTTACCACAGTCTGTCATCTAACCAAGGTAGGGTATTCTTTCTCTTACATGTTATTGTCTTAGTATAGTTTTATTTTTAAGTTAATGAGCGTCGTTGTTACCTCACAAGTATTTCAATTGAAACTCTGTTTTGTAAGCTTTCTTGCAATCACGGTTAAATTACGATCTGATCTCAGTTATCAATAGTTTGATTATTCTCTCCGGGTTATTAGAAAGTATTAGGTCTAATTAGGTATTTGTTGATGTTGTTATCTGCATTGGGCCATTGACAAACTGATGACCAACAAGGTGTTTATAATGAAGCCATGAGTTCTTATGGATGAATATAACACAGAGGTAGAACTGTAGAGTAGAACACAGAGGTAGAACTGTAGAGTAGAACACAGAGGTAGAACTGTAGACTAGAACACAGAGGTAGAACTGTAGAGTAGAACACAGAGGTAGAACTGTAGAGTAGAACACAGTGGTAGAACTGTAGACTAGAACACAGAGGTAGTACTGTAGACTAGAACACAGAGGTAGTACTGTAGACTAGAACACAGAGGTAGAACTGTAGAGTAGAACACAGAGGTAGAACTGTAGAGTAGAACACAGAGGTAGAACTGTAGACTAGAACACAGAGGTAGTACTGTAGACTAGAACACAGAGGTAGAACTGTAGAGTAGAACACAGAGGTAGAACTGTAGAGTAGAACACAGAAGTAGAACTGGAGAGTAGAACACACTGTGGTGATAGATTGTGCCCTAAATCAGGTCTGAATACATTACACAGGTGGTACAAGGACCCCCTGTCCCAAATGGCACCCTATTCCCTATATAGTGCACTACTTTTAACCTGAGCCCTATGGGTCCTGGTAGAAAGTAGTGCACTATAATAATAATAATAATGATATGGTGCCATTTGGAACATAGAGAGTCTTATCAGTGTGTTTCCATCAGATCTGTGTTGAGTGTGAGAAGCTAAATGCAGAATACAGTACTATGCACTTCACACTACTTTCACTTCTGCCTTAGTGGTTCTGCAGGACAATGGAACTGGCTACAATAGAGAAGTGAGAACTGATCCATCTCTCTGGATAACAACATCTGCTAAATTACTCAGATGTAAATGTCTGTCTCGTGATAATAGGTCAGAGGGAATACAGTAGGCAGAAGTTGTCTAAATGTCTGTCTCGTGATAATAGGGCAGATGGAATTCAGTAGGCAGAAGTTGTCTAAATGTCTGTCTTGTAGGTCAGAGGGAATACAGTAGGCAGAAGTTGTCTAAATGTCTGTCTCGTGGTAATAGGTCAGAGGGGATGGAATACAGTAGGCAGAAGTTGTCTAAATGTCTGTCTCGTGGTAATAGGTCAGAGGGAATACAGTAGGCAGAAGTTGTCTAAATGTCTGTCTCGTGGTAATAGGTCAGAGGGAATACAGTAGGCAGAAGTTGTCTAAATATCTGTCTCGTGGTAATAGGTTAGAGGGAATGGAATACAGTAGGCAGAAGTTGTCTAAATGTCTGTCTCGTGGTAATAGGTCAGAGGGAATACAGTAGGCAGAAGTTGTCTAAATATCTGTCTCGTGGTAATAGGTCAGAGGGAATACAGTAGGCAGAAGTTGTCTAAATATCTGTCTCGTGGTAATAGGTCAGAGGGAATACAGTAGGCAGAAGTTGTCTAAATGTCTGTCTCGTGGTAATAGGTCAGAGGGGATGGAGAGTACAGTAGGCAGAAGTTGTCTAAATATCTGTCTCGTGGTAATAGGTCAGAGGGGATGGAATACAGTAGGCAGAAGTTGTCTAAATATCTGTCTCGTGGTAATAGGTTAGAGGGAATGGAATACAGTAGGCAGAAGTTGTCTAAATGTCTGTCTCGTGGTAATAGGTCAGAGGGAATACAGTAGGCAGAAGTTGTCTAAATATCTGTCTCGTGGTAATAGGTCAGAGGGAATACAGTAGGCAGAAGATGTCTAAATGTCTGTCTCGTGGTAATAGGTCAGAGGGAATACAGTAGGCAGAAGTTGTCTAAATATCTGTCTCGTGGTAATAGGTTAGAGGGAATGGAATACAGTAGGCAGAAGTTGTCTAAATGTCTGTCTTGTGGTAATAGGTCAGAGGGAATACAGTAGGCAGAAGTTGTCTAAATATCTGTCTCGTGGTAATAGGTCAGAGGGAATACAGTAGGCAGAAGTTGTCTAAATATCTGTCTCGTGGTAATAGGTCAGAGGGAATACAGTAGGCAGAAGTTGTCTAAATGTCTGTCTCGTGGTAATAGGTCAGAGGGGATGGAGAGTACAGTAGGCAGAAGTTGTCTAAATATCTGTCTCGTGGTAATAGGTCAGAGGGGATGGAATACAGTAGGCAGAAGTTGTCTAAATATCTGTCTCGTGGTAATAGGTTAGAGGGAATGGAATACAGTAGGCAGAAGTTGTCTAAATGTCTGTCTCGTGGTAATAGGTCAGAGGGAATACAGTAGGCAGAAGTTGTCTAAATATCTGTCTCGTGGTAATAGGTCCGAGGGGATGGAATACAGTAGGCAGAAGTTGTCTAAATATCTGTCTCGTGGTAATAGGTCAGAGGGAATACAGTAGGCAGAAGTTGTCTAAATATCTGTCTCGTGGTAATAGGTCAGAGGGGATGGAATACAGTAGGCAGAAGTTGTCTAAATATCTGTCTCGTGGTAATAGGTCAGAGGGAATACAGTAGGCAGAAGTTGTCTAAATGTCTGTCTCGTGGTAATAGGTCAGAGGGAATACAGTAGGCAGAAGTTGTCTAAATGTCTGTCTCGTGGTAATAGGTCAGAGGGAATACAGTAGGCAGAAGTTGTCTAAATGTCTGTCTCGTGGTAATAGGTCAGAGGGAATACAGTAGGCAGAAGTTGTCTAAATATCTGTCTCGTGGTAATAGGTCAGAGGGAATACAGTAGGCAGAAGTTGTCTAAATGTCTGTCTCGTGGTAATAGGTCAGAGGGAATACAGTAGGCAGAAGTTGTCTAAATGTCTGTCTCGTGGTAATAGGTCAGAGGGAATACAGTAGGCAGAAGTTGTCTAAATGTCTGTCTCGTGGTAATAGGTCAGAGGGGATGGAGAGTACAGTAGGCAGAAGTTGTCTAAATGTCTGTCTCGTGGTAATAGGTCAGAGGGAATACAGTAGGCAGAAGTTGTCTAAATATCTGTCTCGTGGTAATAGGTCAGAGGGAATACAGTAGGCAGAAGTTGTCTAAATGTCTGTCTCGTGGTAATAGGTCAGAGGGAATACAGTAGGCAGAAGTTGTCTAAATATCTGTCTCGTGGTAATAGGTCAGAGGGAATACAGTAGGCAGAAGTTGTCTAAATATCTGTCTCGTGGTAATAGGTCAGAGGGAATACAGTAGGCAGAAGTTGTCTAAATATCTGTCTCGTGGTAATAGGTCAGAGGGAATACAGTAGGCAGAAGTTGTCTAAATATCTGTCTTGTGGTAATAGGTCAGAGGGGAGGGAATACAGTAGGCAGAAGTTGTCTAAATATCTGTCTCGTGGTAATAGGTCAGAGGGAATACAGTAGGCAGAAGTTGTCTAAATGTATGTCTTGTGGTAATAGGTCAGAGGGAATACAGTAGGCAGAAGTTGTCTAAATATCTGTCTTGTGGTAATAGGTCAGAGGGGACGGAATACAGTAGGCAGAAGTTGTCTAAATATCTGTCTCGTGGTAATAGGTCAGAGGGAATACAGTAGGCAGAAGTTGTCTAAATGTATGTCTTGTGGTAATAGGTCAGAGGGAATACAGTAGGCAGAAGTTGTCTAAATGTATGTCTTGTGGTAATAGGTCAGAGGGAATACAGTAGGCAGAAGTTGTCTAAATATCTGTCTCGTGGTAATAGGTCAGAGGGAATACAGTAGGCAGAAGTTGTCTAAATGTATGTCTTGTGGTAATAGGTCAGAGGGGAGGGAATACAGTAGGCAGAAGTTGTCTAAATATCTGTCTTGTGGTAATAGGTCAGAGGGAATACAGTAGGCAGAAGTTGTCTAAATATCTGTCTCGTGGTAATAGGTCAGAGGGAATTCAGTAGGCAGAAGTTGTCTAAATATCTGTCTCGTGGTAATACGTCAGAGGGAATACAGTAGGCAGAAGTTGTCTAAATATCTGTCTTGTGGTAATAGGTCAGAGGGGAGGGAATACAGTAGGCAGAAGTTGTCTAAATATCTGTCTTGTGGTAATAGGTCAGAGGGAATACAGTAGGCAGAAGTTGTCTAAATATCTGTCTCGTGGTAATAGGTCAGAGGGAATTCAGTAGGCAGAAGTTGTCTAAATATCTGTCTCGTGGTAATAGGTCAGAGGGAATTCAGTAGGCAGAAGTTGTCTAAATATCTGTCTCGTGGTAATAGGTCAGAGGGAATACAGTAGGCAGAAGTTGTCTAAATATCTGTCTCGTGGTAATAGGTCAGAGGGAATACAGTAGGCAGAAGTTGTCTAAATATCTGTCTCGTGGTAATAGGTCAGAGGGGAGGGAATACAGTAGGCAGAAGTTGTCTAAATATCTGTCTCGTGGTAATAGGTCAGAGGGAATACAGTAGGCAGAAGTTGTCTAAATATCTGTCTCGTGGTAATAGGTCAGAGGGAATACAGTAGGCAGAAGTTGTCTAAATATCTGTCTTGTGGTAATAGGTCAGAGGGAATACAGTAGGCAGAAGTTGTCTAAATATCTGTCTCGTGGTAATAGGTCAGAGGGGATGGAGAGTACAGTAGGCAGAAGTTGTCTAAATATCTGTCTCGTGGTAATAGGTCAGAGGGAATACAGTAGGCAGAAGTTGTCTAAATGTCTGTCTCGTGGTAATAGGTCAGAGGGAATACAGTAGGCAGAAGTTGTCTAAATATCTGTCTCGTGGTAATAGGTCAGAGGGAATACAGTAGGCAGAAGTTGTCTAAATATCTGTCTCGTGGTAATAGGTCAGAGGGAATACAGTAGGCAGAAGTTGTCTAAATATCTGTCTCGTGGTAATAGGTCAGAGGGAATACAGTAGGCAGAAGTTGTCTAAATATCTGTCTTGTGGTAATAGGTCAGAGGGGAGGGAATACAGTAGGCAGAAGTTGTCTAAATATCTGTCTTGTGGTAATAGGTCAGAGGGAATACAGTAGGCAGAAGTTGTCTAAATATCTGTCTCGTGGTAATAGGTCAGAGGGAATTCAGTAGGCAGAAGTTGTCTAAATATCTGTCTCGTGGTAATAGGTCAGAGGGAATTCAGTAGGCAGAAGTTGTCTAAATATCTGTCTCGTGGTAATAGGTCAGAGGGAATACAGTAGGCAGAAGTTGTCTAAATATCTGTCTCGTGGTAATAGGTCAGAGGGAATACAGTAGGCAGAAGTTGTCTAAATATCTGTCTCGTGGTAATAGGTCAGAGGGGAGGGAATACAGTAGGCAGAAGTTGTCTAAATATCTGTCTCGTGGTAATAGGTCAGAGGGGATGGAGGACAGTAGGCAGAAGTTGTCTAAATATCTGTCTCGTGGTAATAGGTCAGAGGGGATGGAGGACAGTAGGCAGAAGTTGTCTAAATATCTGTCTCGTGGTAATAGGTCAGAGGGGATGGAGAGTACAGTAGGCAGAAGTTGTCTAAATATCTGTCTCGTGGTAATAGGTCAGAGGGGATGGAATACAGTAGGCAGAAGTTGTCTAAATATCTGTCTCGTGGTAATAGGTCAGAGGGGAGGGAATACAGTAGGCAGAAGTTGTCTAAATATCTGTCTCGTGGTAATAGGTCAGAGGGGAGGGAATACAGTAGGCAGAAGTTGTCTAAATATCTGTCTCGTGGTAATAGGTCAGAGGGAATACAGTAGGCAGAAGTTGTCTAAATATCTGTCTCGTGGTAATAGGTCAGAGGGAATACAGTAGGCAGAAGTTGTCTAAATATCTGTCTTGTGGTAATAGGTCAGAGGGAATACAGTAGGCAGAAGTTGTCTAAATATCTGTCTCGTGGTAATAGGTCAGAGGGAATACAGTAGGCAGAAGTTGTCTAAATATCTGTCTCGTGGTAATAGGTCAGAGGGAATACAGTAGGCAGAAGTTGTCTAAATATCTGTCTCGTGGTAATAGGTCAGAGGGAATACAGTAGGCAGAAGTTGTCTAAATATCTGTCTCGTGGTAATAGGTCAGAGCGAATACAGTAGGCAGAAGTTGTCTAAATATCTGTCTCGTGGTAATAGGTCAGAGGGAATACAGTAGGCAGAAGTTGTCTAAATATCTGTCTCGTGGTAATAGGTCAGAGGGAATACAGTAGGCAGAAGTTGTCTAAATATCTGTCTCGTGGTAATAGGTCAGAGCGAATACAGTAGGCAGAAGTTGTCTAAATATCTGTCTTGTGGTAATAGGTCAGAGGGAGTACAGTAGGCAGAAGTTGTCTAAATATCTGTCTTGTGGTAATAGGTCAGAGGGAGTACAGTAGGCAGAAGTTGTCTAAATATCTGTCTCGTGGTAATAGGTCAGAGGGAATACAGTAGGCAGAAGTTGTCTAAATATCTGTCTCGTGGTAATAGGTCAGAGGGAATACAGTAGGCAGAAGTTACCACTAACCACTGATACCTCAGACACAGGGTTAGATATGTTCCAACCCTATATTGATACAGCTCTATGGGGGCTAAATGTAATCTGATCTTAGATCTGTATTGTAAAGGACATCTATTACGCGTACCAAAAGGCACCCTATTCCCTATTTAGTGCACTACTTTTGACCAGGGCCCATTGAGGCAAATAACCAGATATACTGTGAAGACTTTCTCCTTTGGTTTTCTGTACATATTCACATCAGTTATTTACAGACAATCTACTGTATATTCGTACTGTATGTTTTTTTCCACCTGCTTATGAATCAGCTTACGAATCAGTTCATGAAATCTGCTCATGAATCTGCTCATGAATCTGCTCATGAAATCTGTTCATGAATCTGCTCATGAAATCTGTTCATGAATCTGCTCATGAAATCTGTTCATGAATATGCTCATGAAATCTGCTCATGAATCTGTTCATGAATCTGCTCATGAAATCTGTTCATGAATCTGCTCATGAATCTGCTCATGAATCTGCTCATGAAATCTGTTCATGAATATGCTCATGAAATCTGTTCACGAATCTGCTCATGAAATCTGCTCATGAATCTGCTCATGAAATCTGTTCATGAATATGCTCATGAAATCTGTTCACGAATCTGCTCATGAAATCTGTTCACGAAATCTATTCACAAAATCTGTTCATGAATCTGCTCATGAAGCAGATGTGAACAAATAAGGCATGTAAATACTGTAGTATTCAGTACTGTAGTTCATGTGGTACAGGACCAAAACATCCCTCAGTACTGTAGTTCATGTGGTACAGGACCAAAACATCCCTCAGTACTGTAGTTCATGGGGTACAGGACCAAAACATATCCTCAGTACTGTAGTTCATGTGGTACAGGACCAAAACATCCCTCAGTACTGTAGTTCATGTGGTACAGGACCAAAACATCCCTCAGTACTGTAGTTCATGTGGTACAGGACCAAAACATCCCTCAGTACTGTAGTTCATGTGGTACAGGACCAAAACATCCCTCAGTACTGTAGTTCATAGTTCATGTGGTACAGGACCAAAACATCCCCTCAGTACTGTAGTTCATGTGGTACAGGACCAAAACATCTCCTCAGTACTGTAGTTCATGTGGTACAGGACAAAAACATCCCTCAGTACTGTAGTTCATGTGGTACAGGACCAAAACATCCCTCAGTACTGTAGTTCATAGTTCATGTGGTACAGGACCAAAACATCCCCTCAGTACTGTAGTTCATGGGGTACAGGACCAAAACATCTCCTCAGTACTGTAGTTCATGTGGTACAGGACCAAAACATCCCTCAGTACTGTAGTTCATGTGGTACAGGACAAAAACATCCCTCAGTACTGTAGTTCATGTGGTACAGGACCAAAACATCCCCTCAGTACTGTAGTTCATGTGGTACAGGACCAAAACATCCCCTCAGTACTGTAGTTCATGTGGTACAGGACCAAAACATCCCTCAGTACTGTAGTTCATAGTTCATGTTGTACAGGACCAAAACATCCCTCAGTACTGTAGTTCATGTGGTACAGGACCAAAACATCCCCTCAGTACTGTAGTTCATGTGGTACAGGACCAAAACATCCCCTCAGTACTGTAGTTCATGTGGTACAGGACCAAAACATCCCCTCAGTACTGTAGTTCATGTGGTACAGGACCAAAACATCCCTCAGTACTGTAGTTCATGTGGTACAGGACCAAAACACCCCCTCAGTACTGTAGTTCATGTGGTACAGGACCAAAACATCCCCTCAGTACTGTAGTTCATGGGGTACAGGACCAAAACATCTCCTCAGTACTGTAGTTCATGTGGTACAGGACCAAAACATCCCTCAGTACTGTAGTTCATGTGGTACAGGACCAAAACATCCCCTCAGTACTGTAGTTCATGGGGTACAGGACCAAAACATCTCCTCAGTACTGTAGTTCATGTGGTACAGGACCAAAACATCCCTCAGTACTGTAGTTCATAGTTCATGTGGTACAGGACCAAAACATCCCCTCAGTACTGTAGTTCATGTGGTACAGGACCAAAACATCCCCTCAGTACTGTAGTTCATGGGGTACAAGACCAAAACATCTCCTCAGTACTGTAGTTCATGTGGTACAGGACCAAAACATCCCTCAGTACTGTAGTTCATGTGGTACAGGACCAAAACATCCCTCAGTACTGTAGTTCATAGTTCATGTGGTACAGGACCAAAACATCCCTCAGTACTGTAGTTCATGTGGTACAGGACCAAAACATCTCCTCAGTACTGTAGTTCATGTGGTACAGGACCAAAACATCCCCTCAGTACTGTAGTTCATGGGGTACAGGACCAAAACATCCCCTCAGTACTGTAGTTCATGTGGTACAGGACCAAAACATCCCCTCAGTACTGTAGTTCATGTGGTACAGGACCAAAACATCCCTCAGTACTGTAGTTCATGTGGTACAGGACCAAAACATCCCTCAGTACCACATCCTTCATGTCTGTCCCCTTCACAACTCTTATCACATTTCATTTCCTCACTGAGGAAAAAGGCTGCTCAGAAACAAACATCATCTCAGAGGAAAACCAGGAAAAAGCTTTTACAGGAACCTAATCTGTAGATTACAGAGCAGTAGCTCCTAGGCATTAGACTTTGAACCAGTCAGGATAGGGAATGAACACTACTAGTCTGATGGAGAACATGGTGAGGGCCATACAACTGGAATAGTGTATACAACTGGAATAGTGTATATAACTGGAATAGTGTATTCAACTGGAATAATGTATATAACTGGAATAGTGTATATAACTGGAATAGTGTATATAACTGGAATAGTGTATATAACTGGAATAGTGTATATAACTGGAATAGTGTATTCAACTGGAATAGTGTATATAACTGGAATAGTGTATATAACTGGAATAGTGTATATAACTGGAATAGTGTATATAACTGGAATAGTGTATACAACTGGAATAGTGTATATAACTGGAATAAAACTGGAATAGTGTATATAACTGGAATAGTGTATACAACTGGAATAGTGTATATAACTGGAATAAAACTGGAATAGTGTATATAACTGGAATAGTGTATATAACTGGAATAGTGTATATAACTGGAATAGTGTATATAACTGGAATAGTGTATATAACTGGAATAGTGTATATAACTGGAATAGTGTATATAACTGGAATAGTGTATATAACTGGAATAGTGTATATAACTGGAATAGTGTATTTAACTGGAATAGTGTATATAACTGGAATAGTGTATATAACTGGAATAGTGTATATAACTGGAATAGTGTATATAACTGGAATAGTGTATAAAACTGGAATAGTGTATATAACTGGAATAGTGTATATAACTGGAATAGTGTATTTAACTGGAATAGGGTATACAACTGGAATAGTGTATATAACTGGAATAAAACTGGAATAGTGTATATAACTGGAATAAAACTGGAATAGTGTATATAACTGGAATAAAACTGGAATAGTGTATATAACTGGAATAGTGTATATAACTGGAATAGTGTATATAACTGGAATAAAACTGGAATAGTGTATATAACTGGAATAGGGTATACAACTGGAATAGTGTATATAACTGGAATAGTGTATATAACTGGAATAGTGTATATAACTGGAATAAAACTGGAATAGTGTATATAACTGGAATAGTGTATATAACTGGAATAGTGTATATAACTGGAATAGTGTATATAACTGGAATAGTGTATATAACTGGAATAGTGTATATAACTGGAATAGTGTATATAACTGGAATAGTGTATATAACTGGAATAGTGTATACAACTGGAATAGGGTATACAACTGGAATAGTGTATATAACTGGAATAGTGTATACAACTGGAATAGTGTATATAACTGGAATAAAACTGGAATAGTGTATATAACTGGAATGGTGCACCTCTCCCCCCTTTCTAAAACGGTAAAACACAGAAGAACTACAGGAACTACCAAAGAACCCATTGTTTCTCAGCAGAGGGGACCTCATAATTGCCTGCTCATAAAGTATTTGGAGGGACGGTCAGTTAAGCTCTGTCTGTTTCCCATTTCCTCTTATGACAACAGATCAACAAGGCACAGTGTTCACAGAGGAGCATTTGACAAAAGGACTGTGTGTGACAGAGTGAGTGTCTTACCACATTGGCTTGCCTGGCCTCCTCTATGTAGTGTCTATCAGTAGGTAGTTATCATGTATATAGACTGTATCTTACCACATTGGCTTGCCTGGCCTCCTCTATGTAGTGTCTATCAGTAGGTAGTTATCATGTATATAGACTGTATCTTACCACGTTGGCTTGCCTGGCCTCCTCGATGTAGTGAGTGGTGATGACGACTGATACTTTTCCAGTTTTCACAATCTCTACTAGATGCTGCCAGATCCTACAGGGACACATGACACAACTCAGTTTAAGGGCAACATCCTATGGTCCCAAATGGCACCCTATTCTCTATAAAGGGCACTACTTACCAGAGCTCTATGAGCCCTGGTAGTGCACTATAAAGGGAATAGGGTGCCATTTGACACACAGCCTTAACCTTATGACCTGCCTGGGATTACCCTGACTGGACTGATTTGGCTGGGCTTTGTAACAGAGCACTGGTACCATTACACAATCAGATTATACAACCAGATACTTCCAACAGGATGTATACAGTCATTCTGAATGAGAGACAAAATGGTTTCTGTAATGAGGGGCAGAGAGTGTGTTTGACAGGTTCAGACTGTTGGAGACAGAGTGTCATTCATAAACTACTATGTTATCTTCAGACTGTTGGAGACAGAGTGTTGTTCATAAACTACTATGTTATCTTCAGACTGTTGGAGACAGAGTGTTGTTCATAAACTACTATGTTATCTTCAGACTGTTGGAGACAGAGTGTTGTTCATAAACTACTATGTTATCTTCAGACTGTTGGAGACAAGAGTGTTGTTCATAAACTACTATGTTATCTTCAGACTGTTGGAGACAGAGTGTTGTTCATAAACTACTCTGTTATCTTCAGACTGTTGGAGACAGAGTGTTGTTCATAAACTACTATGTTATCTTCAGACTGTTGGAGACAGAGTGTTGTTCATAAACTACTCTGTTATCTACAGACTGTTGGAGACAGAGTGTTGTTCATAAACTACTCTGTTATCTTCAGACTGTTGGAGACAGAGTGTTGTTCATAAACTACTCTGTTATCTACAGACTGTATATGACATTCATTATATTGGATGTAAAAGGGGGAAATGTGAAGCAGGTGAATTGTTGTAGAAGGTTGTGTGTGTGTGTGTGTGTGTGTGTATGTGCGCGTGTGTGTGTGTTCAGTACATACTTGGCTCTCAGCACAGGGTCCACCCCGACTGTGGGTTCATCCAGAATCAATAACTGGGGGTTCTGAAGTAAGGCCGCTCCTAGAGACACCCTCCGTTTCTGCCCTCCGCTGTAAACACACACGCACGCACACACACACACACACACACACACACACACACACACACACACACACACACACACACACACACACACACACACACACACACACACACACACACACACACACACACACACACACACACACACACACACACACACACACACACACACAATGTTACATAAAACACCTGATATATCTGATCCATCCAGCTGCATTTGTTTGACATGGGTCACACTCACTGGTTTCTCAGTGTAGTCGGTGTGTTAGCAGGGCTGGTAAGGCAGCAGAGAAACCCTGCAACATTAACCTTGTGTTTATTGTACTACAGGGCAGCACCGGGTCCTTGTGAGGTATAAGGGGGATGTTTATTGTACTACAGCACAGCACTGGGTCCTTGTGAGGTATAAGGGGGATGTTTATTGTACTACAGGGCAGTACTGGGTCCTTGTGAGGTATAAGAGGGATGTTTATTGTACTACAGGGCAGCACTGGGTCCTTGTGAGGTATAAGAGGGATGTTTATTGTACTACAGGGCAGCACTGGGTCCTTGTGAGGTATAAGAGGGATGTTTATTGTACTACAGCACAGCACTGGGTCCTTGTGAGGTATAAGGGGGGTGTTTATTGTACTACAGCACAGCACTGGGTCCTTGTGAGGTATAAGGGGGATGTTTATTGTACTACAGGGCAGTACTGGGTCCTTGTGAGGTACAAGAGGGATGTTTATTGTACTACAGCACAGCACTGGGTCCTTGTGAGGTATAAGGGGGATGTTTATTGTACTACAGGGCAGCACTGGGTCCTTGTGAGGTATAAGGGGGATGTTTATTGTACTACAGGGCAGCACTGGGTCCTTGTGAGGTATAAGGGGGATGTTTATTGTACTACAGGGCAGTACTGGGTCCTTGTGAGGTATAAGAGGGATGTTTATTGTACTACAGGGCAGTACTGGGTCCTTGTGAGGTATAAGAGGGATGTTTATTGTACTACAGGGCAGTACTGGGTCCTTGTGAGGTACAAGAGGGATGTTTATTGTACTACAGGGCAGTACTGGGTCCTTGTGAGGTACAGGGGGATGTTTATTGTACTACAGCACAGCACTGGGTCCTTGTGAGGTAGGGGGGATGCCGAGAGCTAAGGGCCACACCAGTGCTTTCACAGGTTCAAGGGCCAATTACACTACTATGACATAATTGGTGAGTTAGTTAAGACACATTTATCTGGATGCCTTGCTTCTGTACAGTCAGAATACTGGGACTGAGAGCTGTTGGTTCTGTACTGTCAGGATACTGGGACTGAGAGCTGTTGGTTCTGTACAGTCAGGATACTGGGACTGAGAGCTGTTGGTTCTGTACAGTCAGAATACTGGGACAGAGAGCTGTTGGTTCTGTACAGTCAGAATACTGGGACAGAGAGCTGTTGGTTCTGTACAGTCAGGATACTGGGACAGAGAGCTGTTGGTTCTGTACAGTCAGGATACTGGGACTGAGAGCTGTTGGTTCTGTACAGTCAGGATACTGGGACTGAGAGCTGTTGGTTCTGTACAGTCAGAATACTGGGACAGAGAGCTGTTGGTTCTGTACAGTCAGAATACTGGGACAGAGAGCTGTTGGTTCTGTACAGTCAGGATACTGGGACAGAGAGCTGTTGGTTCTGTACAGTCAGGATACTGGGACTGAGAGCTGTTGGTTCTGTACAGTCAGGATACTGGGACTGAGAGCTGTTGGTTCTGTACAGTCAGAATACTGGGACTGAGAGCTGTTGGTTCTGTACAGTCAGGATACTGGGACTGAGAGCTGTTGGTTCTGTACAGTCAGAATACTGGGACTGAGAGCTGTTGGTTCTGTACAGTCAGAATACTGGGACTGAGAGCTGTTGGTTCTGTACAGTCAGGATACTGGGACTGAGAGCTGTTGGTTCTGTACAGTCAGAATACTGGGACTGAGAGCTGTTGGTTCTGTACAGTCAGTGCGGGAGCCTTCTTTTGGCATTGACATCTTGACAGATGTCTGTTGCAAAAACACAGCATTTTTACAGAAGCCGTGACACACAAACAGAAACTTACTCAGGAGGAAACTGTTTCCTTCTATTTCTAGCCATCTGAGCCTTGGCTGTAGCCTACTTTGTCCCCAGATCAAAATGGGATATACTAGTGCACTACTAGTGACTGTTATCCAACTGGACAGAGTGAAGAGACTATAGATGACTGTTATCCAGCTGGACAGAGTAAAGAGACTATAGATGACTGTTATCCAGCTGGACAGAGTGAAGAGACTATAGATGACTGTTATCCAGCTGGACAGAGTGAAGAGACTATAGATGTAGGTACATTATCATGTATACATAGATTCCATTTGGTTTTTGTTATTTTAATGTGTAGATTGTTTTCCCCCTAATTAAAACAAATAAATGAACAATGATATAAATCCAACCCATCCGTGGGCCATATTTAATGGGCTCGTATGTTTGACACCACTGTGTTGACACGGTTGTGTTACCTGAGATTTCGGACTAGTTTGCTCTTCTGAGGTAGGTCCAGGAAGTCCACCAGGAAGTCCATGCGTGCCTGGGTGTCCGTAGATGACAGGCCGTGGATCCTTCCGAAGAACGTCAGAGTGTCACTGATGGTAAACTCATTGTACAACGCCAGGTCCTAAAGGACAAACACAATGGTATGTCATGGTTTGTGTTGTGTTGATATCAAATCAAACTTTATTTATACAGCACATTTATTACAAAGGTGAGAAAGATAAAAACACTAAACGTTTTCTATACACATTTTAAATGAAGATAGACAAGAACTAAATTATGAGACAAATTAAAATGTTGTGTTTTGCTACAGTATGTTATGTTGACATATCATGTTGTCATGGTATTTATAGTCATATGTCTCAATACATAGTGTCTGAAAGGTTAGGAGTCCATTTTGGAACTGAGGTTTGTGCATCTGTCAAATCAAATCAAATCTTATTTGTCACATGCTTGGTAAACAACAGGTGTAGACTAACAGTGAAATGCTTACTTACGGGGCCCTTCCCAACAATGCAGAGAGAGAAAATAGAACAATTATAACACGAGGAATAAATACACAATGAGTAACGATAACTTGGCTATCTACACGGGGTTACCAGTATCGAGTCGATAGGTAATTGAGGTAGATATGTACATATAGGTATGGGTAAAGGGACTAGGCAACAGGATAGATAATAAACAGTAGCAGCAGCGTACGTGATGAGTCAAAATAGTTAGTGAAAAAAGGGTCAATGCAGATTGTCCGGGTAGCAATTGGTAAACTATTTAACAAACTAGCAGTCTTATGGCTTTGGGGTAGCAGCTGTTCAGGGTCCTGTTGGTTCTAGACTTGGTGCATCGGCACCGCTTGCCTTGTGGTAGCAGAGAGAACAGTCTATGGCATGGGTAGCTGGAGTCTTTTACAATATTTAGGGTCTTCTTCTGACAACGCCTGGTATAGAGGTCCTGGATGGCAGGGAGCTCTGCCCCGGTGAAGTACTGGGACCGTATGCACTACCCTCTGTAGTGCCTTGAGGTCAGATGCCAAGCAGTTGCCATACCAAGCAGTGATGCAACAAGTCAAGATGTTCTCAATGGTTTAGCTGTAGAACTTTTTGAGGATCTGAGGGTCCATGCTAAATATTATTAGCCTCCTGAGGGGAGAGAGGAGTTGTCGTGCCTTCTTCATGACTGTGTTGGTGTGTGTGGACCATAATAATTACTTAGTGACGTGGACACCAAGGAAATTGAAGCTCTCGATGATGGGGGCGTGCTCGGCACTCCGTTTCCTATAGTCCATTATCAGCTCATTTGTCTTGTTGACGTCGTCGTCGGTGATCAGGCCAACCACCGTTGTGTCGTCAGCAAACTTAATGATGGTGTTGGAGTCGTGCGCGGCCACGCAGTTGTGGGTGAACTGGAAGTACAGGAGGGGACTAAGCACGCACCCCTGAGGGGCCCCCGTGTTGAGGATTAGTGTGGAGGATCAATGTGTTGTTACCTACCCTCACCACCTGGGGGCAGCCCGTCAGGAAGTCCAGGATCCAGTTGCAGAAGGAGGTGTTCAGTCCCAGGGTCCTGAGCTTAGTGATGAGCTTGGAGGGCTCTATGGTGTTGAACACTGAGCTGTAGTCTATGAACAGCATTCTCACATAGGTGTTCGTTCCTCTTGTCCAGGTGGGAAAGTGCAGTGTGGAGTGCGATAGAGATTGCGTCATCCATAAATCTATTTACCTGTGGTATGTTGTGTACCTATAAGATAACAGTTTACCTGTGGCATGTACCCCACCATCCTCCCAGGGACCTGGTGACCAGGAAATGCGGGCGGCTTCCCCAACACGCTGATGTGCCCTCGGGAGATCTTCAGTGTTCCCACAATGCATTTCAACAGTGTGGTCTTCCCACACCCACTCGGACCCAGCAGGCCGTAGCTGTAAGATAACAGGAAGAACATTTGAACTAAATCATACATATTACTACAGTATGATAGTATAGTATGATATGATAGTATAGTATGATATGATACGATAGTATAGTATGATATGATAGTATAGTATGATATTATAGTATGATATGTTAGTATAGTATGATAGTATAGTATGATACGATAGTATAGTATGATACGATAGTATAGTATGATAGTATAGTTTGATATGATAGTACAGTATGATAGTATAGTATGATATGATAGTATAGTATGATATTATAGTATGATATGTTAGTATAGTATGATAGTATAGTATGATACGATAGTATAGTATGATACGATAGTACAGTATGATAGTATAGTTTGATATGATAGTACAGTATGATAGTATAGTATGATATGATAGTATGACAGTATAGTATGATATGACAGTATGATAGTACAGTATGTAATCTGTATAACTCAGTATGGTCTGACTCTTAAGCATAACTCACATAGAACTTCCAATGACATTGATGCATGATTCACGTGGGAGTCCATGTTAAACGTAATTTATATATGCAAGAACCCAATTACATTGTCTACTTTATGTAAGGTTTAGATCAGGGGTATTCAACTCTGACCCTACGAGGTCCGGGAGCCTGCTGGTTTTCTGTTCTCCCTGATCATTAATTGCAAGGACCTGGTGTCCCAGGTCTAAATCAGTCCCTGATTAGAGGGGAATCACCCACCTGGTGTCCCAGGTCTAAACCAGTCCCTGATTAGAGGGGAATTCGCACCTGGTGTCCCAGGTCTAAATCAGTCCCTGATTAGAGGGGAATCACCCACCTGGTGTCCCAGGTCTAAACCAGTCCCTGATTAGAGGGGAATCACCCCTCTAAGGCCTTCCATTGAGGGCTAAGTTCCACCCTAAAACTGTTGATTGAAACTCCTGTTTTACACGCCACATCAAGCCTGTAAGTAATATTATGCTGGCTTGAAAAGTGTAATTCCTATTGGAATCCAGCCAGAGTAAGGATATTCAACAACTGGAACTTTTAATTAATGCGCTACCTGCATTGAGGATGACTGCAGGGGTAGGGAAGATTATTGAGACTACCTAAATAATCTTACCTGGAACAGCCATCTCATTAACAGGTGCAACTAGGAACAGATTGGATTAGTTTAGAAACATCTATTATGTTATTTATGTTTGTGTAGCATAAGACTAATCAACCAACAAATGTGTATGCTACATAAAAAAAAAACAGGTATTGAAACAAACAATTCTGAAAATCAACCTGCAAGAGCATGGTGGGAAAAATTGTAATGATGTGTGTGGGTTTTGAGCAAACATGAATTAGTCATTTTTACTAAACAAGCTTGTTGAAATGCAGCTCACTTCGAGCAGAGTTCACTAAACAAACTTTAACTCATCAGCTCAAATTCTTGTCCTTTTGAAGTCCACTCAACTCACAGAATAACGCAGATTAAGCAGTTGGCTGTGTGTGTGTGTGTGTGTGTGTGTGTGTGTGTGTGTGTGTGTGTGTGTGTGTGTGTGTGTGTGTGTGTGTGTGTGTATGTGTGTGTGAGAGGGGGGGGACGACAGAGAGAAAGAAAAGGAAGAGAGAAAGAGAAACAAAAAACAGACAGGGACAGAAAGAGTAAGAGAGCGAGAGAAAGTGTCACGTTCTGACCTTTATTTCCTTTGTTTTGTCATTATTTAGTATGGTCAGGGCGTGAGTTGGGTGGGCGGTCTATGTTTGTTTTTCTATGATTTGGGGATTTCTATGTTTCGGCCTAGTATGGTTCTCAATCAGAGGCAGGTGTCATTAGTTGTCTCTGATTGAGAATCATACTAAGGTAGCCTGGCTTTCACTGTGTGTTTGTGGGTGATTGTTCCTGTCTCTGTGTTTGCACCAGATAGGGCTGTTTTGTTTTTTTCACATTTCTTGGTTTGTTAGTTTATTCATGTATAGTGTCTATATTAAAGAACCATGAATAACCACCACGCTGCGTTTTGGTCCGCCTCTCCTTCACCTCAAGAAAACCGTTACAGAAAGAGAGGAAAGAGAAAGATAGTTTCAACATCAACAAGAGGCTCTTCATTAAATACTGTAGATATTTATTTTACTGGGTTTTCTTAATCTATTTCTTATATTATTTTCTTTCTACAGTCCACCCTGTCACCCTACTCCTCCTTCTCTGAGTGTTCACCACCCTACTCCTCCTTCTCTGGGTGTTTACCACCCTACTCCTCCTTCTCTGGGTGTTTACCACCCTACTCCTCCTTCTCTGGGTGTTTACCACCCTACTCCTCCTTCTCTGAGTGTTCACCACCCTACTCCTCCTTCTCTGAATGTTCACCACCCTACTCCTCCTTCTCTGAGTGTTCACCACCCTACTCCTCCTTCTCTGAGTGTTCACCACCCTACTCCTCCTTCTCTGAGTGTTTACCACCCTACTCCTCCTTCTCTGAGTGTTCACCACCCTGTCACCCTACTCCTCCTTCTCTGAGTGTTTACCACCCTACTCCTCCTTCTCTGAGTGTTTACCACCCTACTCCTCCTTCTCTGAGTGTTCACCACCCTGTCACCCTACTCCTCCTTCTCTGAGTGTTCACCACCCTACTCCTCCTTCTCTGGGTGTTTACCACCCTGTCACCTTACTCCTCCTTCTCTGAGTGTTTACCATCCTGTCACCCTACTCCTCCTTCAACCTACCATTACATATTAATAACAAGTAAGACCAATACATATGAATAACATGTAAGACCATTCCATATTAATAACATGTAAGAACATTACATATTAATAACATGTAAGAACATTCCATATTAATAACATGTAAGAACATTCCATATTAATAACATGAAAGACCATTCCATATTAATAACATGTAAGAACATTCCATATTAATAACATGTAAGAACATTACATATTAATAACATGTAAGAACATTCCATATTAATAACATGTAAGAACATTCCATATTAATAACATGAAAGACCATTCCATATTAATAACATGTAAGAACATTCTATATTAATAACATGTAAGAACATTCCATATTAATAACATGTAAGAACATTCCATATTAATAACATGTAAGAACATTACATATTAATACCATGTAAGTCCATTACTTATTAGCGATATTAACATGCTCTGTCTTACTGCGGGGTGAAGTGGTGTTTTGACTTATCCTGGACACTCAGGACAACCTTTTCTGATTGAATACCCCACAGGGCAGTACGCACTACTGAGGTCAGTGTCATGGTGTACGGTTAGGGTTAGGACTGTGTGAGGTTGTAGTGTCAATATGGTTTACTCACATCTGTCCCTGTGGCACGGTCAAGTTGAGATTACTCAGGACTTTGAGTTCACCGTACGACCGACACACTTCCCGACACCGGATCGCCGAACCCCCCAGCCCCGGGGAGGGGGGAGGAGCTTCCTCGTCTGCCTTCATTCTTCCCTCCGCCAACTGAAAGAAGAAAAACAAGTTAAAAAATCAATCACCCCCCTTCACAGCATTATGGCCCAGTGTTGTGATTAGGGTTTCTTTCCCAAAATTCCCAGGTTTTCCAGAAACCCCAGTTAGAAGATTCATGGAATCAGGAAGGAATAGGCAGGAAATCCAGGAATCCCCCAACCAGGGTTTCAGGCAAAACCTGGGAATTTGGGGAAAGTTACCCGAATGTTGCAGCCCGAGTAACAATTGAGGGAGAACAGCCGGGGCAGGACGTGAACCGGCGACTATGGTTACGGGGCAAGGGTACTACCACCTATGGCATTAAGGGTCTCGTTGCAGAAACAGACGCAGTAGCACATACAGGGAAAACACACCAGGCTGCGTTTACAAAGGGCACCACCATATTCCAGACGTAGTGCACTATCTTTGACCAGAGCCCATATAGGACCCTGGTCAAAAGTAGTGCACTATATGGAACATTGGTTGTCATTTGGGATGCAGACCAACTAAGGACTTGCTCATTACGGACCACAGAAAGTGAACTAAATGACATCTCCTCAGCAACTAGCTGCCGTGAATCTGTGTCTGTGTCCTGTAGCAGACCTGTGTTGAAATATTATTTGAAAATCATTTCAAATGCTTTCTCTGTGCTTGATTGATCTTGCCTGGTTTAATGGGCCCAATAGAATAGTCCCACAACTGTAAACCCTGCCCATCTGGCACTCCAGGCAGGCTAAAGCAAACGATCAAAGTATTTGAGAGAGTTCAAAACAGAATATGAACCCAGGTCTGGTGGTGGCGTGCCTGTAACTTGGCCTGCATTGAATCTAGGTCGTAGAGCAACCCAGACTGGCACCCTATTCCCTACGTAGTGCACTACTTTTCACCAAGGCCCATAGGGATATAGTGGTTTATATAGGGAATAGGGTACCATTTGGGACGCACCCTGGTTCAAAATCATCTTTAATCCCTGCCTCCTTTCCCTGGCTTCCCCTGTTTCATTCTCCCTTTCTCTGTGTTGGCTTCCCCTGTTTGTCTCCCTTTCTCTGTGTTGGCTTTCCCTGTTTCATTCTCACTTTCTCTGTGTTGGCTTCCCCTGTTTGTCTCCCCTTCTCTGTGTTGGCTTCCCTTGTTTGTCTCCCTTTCTCTGTGTTGGCTTCCCCGTTCTCCCTCACATAATCCAACATCTTTCATTCCACCGTGACGAGATTAGAGGGAAACCACTCCGTAATCTGACTCATTTGATCAAGGTCACCTTCTTTGACACAATTCCACATGGCAGCATATGTACAGACCGGTACTATTGTTATGATAGTAATAGCCAGGACATCGTTGTGCTGTAACAACGTTGTAATATAGGATATTGATAAGTGAGACATTATAAAGCCCATCTACACAGACAGACGTATTCATTCACTGTAAGGGAATTTGTCCATGGTTCTATTCTTTCTGCTCGAAGTTCAACGTTTTTATTAATCAAATTGCAGACCGCAAATGATCTGAAATACTTGATATTAACAGATTAAAGACTCCAGTTCAAGTTTAAAGCTCCATAAAAATAAGAAAAAGGTTTAAAAAAGTATAATTTGAGCCATCCAACAAGATGTTGAAGTAAACTACTGTGTTCACCAGATTACTTTAAATTAAGAAAATAAATTGGAAGCCAGGTAGGCTACATTTGATGCTAACACACCGATTTGTCGTTATTATATCAGATACCCACTGATACTGTACTATACGTTTAACCTACCTAATCTTTGAAAGAGGGACAATCACAAACTATATAAAAATACGAAAACACAAGCTGAATGCTTAATTTAGCCAACTAGGAATAACAGCTTGTCCAACATTGTGACAGGGACTCACCTGAAATAGTCCTTCTCCTCCAGGAGACGTTTAGTAGCCTACTGGGGATGAAGAGCAACAATGTAGCCACCTGCACTGTAGTCTGTGTGTGTCTGCCTAGCCAACGGTGTAGGTAGGTTATATTGCAACGTGGTAGAGCAGGTTGGGTTTCGAGAAGGGAGAAGTCTCTCTCTGGAATACATGCACCTGTTATTCTACTACTAAATTACATTAACAGAGAATTAGCGAGACAAATTATAAACTACAAAAACAAACCGCGACACTCCTACCACGACACCTTCCTATGATTTTCTTCAGTTTAGGTAGCCTATATATGGCAGCGGGACTCCATCGTAATAAACGGAGCAGCCATATATTCTGTTGTAACTGTAACAGCTAATTCATTTATAGGCGCAATAACATTCCAACTGGTGCCGGTTCGCTCTTTCGTGAATCAGCAGTGCATTTATCCAAAGCTAATTTAGCCCGTCTGCTATCATCACAATCCGATACAGAATATAGAACAAGCTTTCGTTCTCCAATCATCTCGTAGACAAAAACTACCTTACAGAGAGCCTGTCAACTTCCGCTTCACAGCACGTCCAAAACGGAGCATGTCGGACTCTGTCGGTTCACCCAACTAGCGCATTTATCCTACAATTGACCATGAATTCGGCAGCGAAAGCGTCATGCATGCATGACCTGTGATGCGTGTTGGTGCCTGGCTATTTTTATACATCGGTTGGCTACATGCCGGTATAGACAGCTGCTAGGTTTTCATGTCATTTCAAATCAATGCTTATTTTATAAACGCCGCAGTGCACTTCCACTCTGCACCAGAAATTCCATTGTTATGCCCACAGGAACGGAATTCAAACACGCGTCTCCTTTTATTCCATCACTATCTTTTCCCACATCCTAAGGATGTCCCTATTTACTGGGCCTATGGTGCTTTTTTCTGAAATGCTAATTGTCTATGGAGTTATTTCAGCATATACATATCAGCGTTAGCCGTATTGCATTGTCAGATCTTCCATAAAATACCTCACTAAATAATGTGCCCATGTATCCAGCTTTGCCGGCTTACAAACGTTGCATACCTGCTCCTCCATCTCGGTGCATTCGGGCGGTCCTCCTGTCGTCGCAGCATCATCCGCGGCTGCTGCCTCAGAGGCCATGGTCGTCGGTTGGCGGGAGATGCATCCAGCCTCAGCTCCCCAGCAGATGGCCTCACTAAAATCAATAGGCTACTATCTCCATCTACTGGCGGTGAAGGAAAGGGAACTAGGAAAGGTGTCTGAAAACAGACCAATACTATTTTTTATTAGCAAGCATCAAATGCAAACAATACAGGCAATCATACAAAAATGTATAAACATGTTCAGTAACATCTGACCACACAAAACAGAGCCAACAAAACAAAACAAAAAAACGTGTGCATCACCTATATCGTTTTTGGTCATGCCTGTCTAAACCGCCCCTCTGTGTGACGGGGAATTCATGTGAGGGTGGTGGATGTCTTCAGTAGGGAGGGAAGAGGAAGCTGCTGCACCACATCGGTCTGCATCAGAACCACTGAAACCAACTCTTCCCTGAACCGCACGGCCTGCAGAGATGAGAGAGGCCACACACTCTAGATAGAGAGAGAGGACACACACACACACTTTGGAATTAAAATATGTCACTCTAAATAGCATCTGCTGAATGACAAAAATGTCATGTGTAAATGTTATTGTGTGTTACCTAGCCTTCACAGGGCTACCCCTGCCCCTCCAACCTAACCTTCACAGGGCTACCCCTGCCCCTCCAACCTAACCTTCACAGGGCTACCCCTGCCCCTCCAACCTAACCTTCACAGGGCTACCCCTGCCCCTCCGACCTAGCCTTCACAGGGCTACCCCTGCCCCTCTGATCTAGCTTTCACAGGGCTACCCCTGCACCTCCAGCCTAGCCTTCACAGGGCTACAGCTGCCCCTCCAACCTAACCTTCACAGGGCTACCCCTGCCCCTCCGACCTAGCCTTCACAGGGCTACCCCTGCCCCTCCGACCTAGCCTTCACAGGGCTACCCCTGCACCTCCAGCCTAGCCTTCACAGGGCTACAGCTGCCCTTCCAATTAGCCTTCACGTGGCTACCCCTATGCCCTCCAACAAAGCCTTCACAGGGCTACTGCCCCTCTAACCAAGCCTTCACAGGGCCTGTCTGCAGCTGTAAATCCAGGAGTGGCCTCCATTGCCACCAAAAGTCTCACAAGTAAAGGAAACAGGCACGATGGATACCATAAGCAAGTAAATGTGTTTTTTCCATGTTAGATGCTGGATGCAGCAGTAGGGAGGGCTCCAGTCCTGCCTGCAGTAGCAGGGGGAGCCAGTAGGAGGTGTAGAACAACTGACTGAGGCCCCCACACAACAGTCCACATAACTCCTCTCCAGTGAGAATGCTCCCATTCGGCTGCTCTGGTCTGGGGAGGCTGCCGCTCGACTGCTCTGGTCTGGAGAGGTTGCCGCTCGGCTGCTCTGGTCTGGAGAGGCTCCCGCTCGGCTGCTCTGGTCTGGGTATGCCCCTGTGTTTGAGCATATACTGCATCTCTGATTCACAACAGGTCAGAATGTAGAACCATATCTGTTCTGTATGTGTGTTGTGTGTGTGTGTATGTCTGTTTACCTTAAGAGCAGCCCGATGAAGGCAGGATCTCTTGGAGCCACAGTGTCTTGTGTATGTTCCGTTGACCTCTCCCCCTTCCCGAACTAGCAACTCAACCATCTCTGTGTGTCCAGCGTCTACAGCTACACAGACCATCCAATAACATTTGGTGTAAAACTTCTAAGAAGGTTGACGAAGTCCTTCTGTTGTGTGTGTGTTACCTGAGTATAGAGGACAGGACATAGAGATGCCGTCAGCTGGCTTGTTGGGGGTCAGCGTCTGTTTCAAGGAGGAGTTGGACCACATCCAGGTGTCCATTCTGAACAGCCATGTACCGCGCCGACTGACCCGCATCTGTCACGGTGTTCACGTAGGCAAGGCAACCAAGGGAAGAGGTTGCTGCACCGAGCTAATGGAAAGAGGATCCTCTTTAGCCTATTGAGGTGCACTTTCAGGTGCCAAGTAGGCTCGGGCGGTGTACCGTATACCGGGGTATCTGGAAAAAGTAGGCTCGGGGGGTGTACCGTATACCGGGGTATCTGGAAAAAGTAGGCTCGGGCGGTGTACCGTATACCGGGGTATCTGGAAAAAGTAGGCTCGGGCGGTGTACCGTATACCGGGGTATCTGGAAAAAGTAGGCTCGGGGGGTGTACCGTATACCGAGGTATCTGGAAAAAGTAGGCTCGGGGGGTGTACCGTATACCGGGGTATCTGGAAAAAGTAGGCTCGGGGGGTGTACCGTATACCGGGGTATCTGGAAGAAGTAAGCTCGGGCGGTGTACCGTATACCGGGGTATCTGGAAAAAGTAGGCTCGGGGGGTGTACCGTATACCGGGGTATCTGGAAAAAGTAGGCTCGGGGGGTGTACCGTATACCGGGGTATCTGGAAAAAGTAAGCTCGGGCGGTGTACCGTATACCGGGGTATCTGGAAAAAGTAGGCTCGGGGGGTGTACCGTATACCGGGGTATCTGGAAAAAGTAGGCTCGGGGGGTGTACCGTATACCGGGGTATCTGGAAAAAGTAGGCTCGGGTGGTGTACCGTATACCGGAGTATCTGGAAAAAGTAGGCTCGGGGGGTGTACCGTATACCGGGGTATCTGGAAAAAGTAGGCTCGGGGGGTGTACCGTATACCGGGGTATCTGGAAAAAGTAGGCTCGGGGGGTGTACCGTATACCGGGGTATCTGGAAAAAGTAGGCTCGGGGGGTGTACCGTATACCGGGGTATCTGGAAAAAGTAGGCTCGGGGGGTGTACCGTATACCGGGGTATCTGGTATACCGGGGTATCTGGAAAAAGTAGGCTCGGGCGGTGTACCGTATACCGGGGTATCTGGAAAAAGCCACGGGATGTTTCTTTTTTTAATACCATCGTAACTATTTATTTGAAAACATTTGAATATTTGTATCTACTTTTTAAGTAAATACCTGCAGTCCACTTGTGCAATACATTAGGAGAGGAAGAAGATCAAGTTGTTCACTTCAACTGTCACACTGTTTCATTATGAAGCTTACCGGTCGTCCCCAGTCACATGAGGCCAGCAGCATGTCACCCTGTATCCCACTGCTGTTTGTTTACTCACTGTTGTGCAGCAGAGGCCAGCAGCATGTCACCCTGTATCCCACTGCTGTTTGTTTACTCACTGTTGTGCAGCAGAGGCCAGCAGCATGCCACCCTGTAGCCCACTGCTGTTTGTTTACTCACTGTTGTGCAGCAGAGGCCAGCAGCATGCCACCCTGTATCCCACTGCTGTTTGTTTACTCACTGTTGTGCAGCAGAGGCCAGCAGCATGCCACCCTGTAGCCCACTGCTGTTTGTTTACTCACTGTTGTGCAGCAGAGGCCAGCAGCATGCCACCCTGTAGCCCACTGCTGTTTGTTTACTCACTGTTGTGCAGCAGAGGCCAGCAGCATGTCACCCTGTAGCCCACTGCTGTTTGTTTACTCACTGTTGTGCAGCAGAGGCCAGCAGCATGTCACCCTGTAGCCCACTGCTGTTTGTTTACTCACTGTTGTGCAGCAGAGGCCAGCAGCATGCCACCCTGTATCCCACTGCTGTTTGTTTACTCACTGTTGTGCAGCAGAGGCCAGCAGCATGTCACCCTGTAGCCCACTGCTGTTTGTTTACTCACTGTTGTGCAGCAGAGGCCAGCAGCATGTCACCCTGTAGCCCACTGCTGTTTGTTTACTCACTGTTGTGCAGCAGAGGCCAGCAGCATGCCACCCTGTAGCCCACTGCTGTTTGCCTCTGAAGCAGGGTCAGTCCCTGGATGGGAGACCAGATGCTGCTGGAAGTGGTGTCGGAGGGCCAGTAGGAGGCGCTCTTTCCTCTGGTCTAACAAATTGGTCAATAAAGATGGCATTTATTGTAAGACTAGGGGTGTTAACCCTGGTGTCCTGGCTAAATTCCCCATCTGGCCCTCATACCATCATGGACACCTAATCATCCCCAGCTTCCAATTGGCTCATTCATCTTCCCTGTAACTATTGGGTGGAATGAGATGTTCGATGAGCAGATGTCCACATACTTTTGGTTGTGTAAGTGTTTAGCTTCCTCCTGTGTGTATTTAACGTATCTCAATGAACAATATTTTAAATAGGTCCAAATCCAGGCTCCAGTCCACATTTCTGGCTCCAACCTACACTAAAACACATAACATTACTAATAACATTACTGTTATTCTCCATGCTTCTTATATTAGTCCACTTCTTCCCAGTTGCCAGGACAACAAACTGCTTATTTGTAGTCTGATATGCCTAGTTGTCTTTTTAATTTTATTGTAAAAAAAAATACCAATATAGAAAAACAAACAGAGTACACAACAGAGTATCCAAACATGGCAAACAACAGTCAGGGTAATGCAGCCCATACATTATGTCAACACCTTATTACTACATTCAACCTTTTGGTTGGTTTTGTTATCAGAAGAAGAAATATTTTTTCTATATTGTTCAATTTCATTCCAAAAATAGTAAAGAGGTTTTTGTCATTTACATTTATGAATATGGAATTGAGATAAAATACCAATGAGGTTGATTTAAGAAGAACTAATTTGCTATACTTTTAAAACCAAATATCACATTTTCAAGTAGAAGGGAAAATGTTTATGATCGAAAACAATCTCCAGATATCTTGCCACAGCTTCCTGGTATAAGAGCAATACCAAACTAAATGTGAAGCAGTCTCCTGTTGGTCATTACAGGAGGTAATGTTGGTCATCACAGAAGGTAATGTTGGTCATCACAGAAGGTAATGTTGGTCATTACAGAAGGTAATGTTGGTCATTACAGAAGGTAATGTTAGTCATTACAGAAGGTAGGTCATTACAGAAGGTAATGTTGGTCATTACAGAAGGTAATGTTGATCATCACAGAAGGTAATGTTGGTCATTACAGAAGGTAATGTTTGTCATTACAGAAGGTAATGTTTGTCATTACAGAAGGTAGGTCATTACAGAAGGTAATGTTGATCATCACAGAAGGTAATGTTGGTCATTACAGAAGGTAATGTTTGTCATTACAGAAGGTAATGTTGGTCATTACAGAAGGTAATGTTTGTCATTACAGAAGGTAATGTTTGTCATTACAGAAGGTAATGTTAGTCATTACAGAAGGTAGGTCATTACAGAAGGTAATGTTGGTCATTACAGAAGGTAATGTTGATCATCACAGAAGGTAATGTTGGTCATTACAGAAGGTAATGTTTGTCATTACAGAAGGTAATGTTTGTCATTACAGAAGGTAGGTCATTACATAAGGTAATGTTGATCATCACAGAAGGTAATGTTGATCATCACAGAAGGTAATGTTGGTCATTACAGAAGGTAATGTTTGTCATTACAGAAGGTAATGTTGGTCATTACAGAAGGTACAAGAAACATCAATGTATTTTTTAAAACTTCAAGATCATGTTTAGTAGGGCAGCACTTGTGGATTAATTTATATTAAACTTCTTTAATATTATTAGTTAAAATAAACTTCTGAGAAAGAGACCAAACATTTTCCCAATGAATATTTCTTAAAAGGGCATTCTAGAAAGACATGACATATATGGGCCAAAATCCTTTCTCTGGCCAAAAGCTACGCCACGCCCACGGACGTTGGTTCCTTCTGCGCAATGAAGTATGTAGCGAACATCGAGCAGCGGAATGATTCAGTTTGAGTTGCCAGGCAACCTAGTTGTGCGTTTGAAAGTCAGTCTAATGAGGCTACGCATAACTCTGACCCTAACAGCTGCTTTGACAAAAAATACCCTTCTTAACTTTTAACAATTCCCGCCTTGTGTTACCAGTACAACAAATCTCCTCCATAAAACACCTGTGCAACCAATGCAATAATGGCAATTAACTATCAACAATATGCAAAGCAGTGTCGGGAAAACACACTAACATTACAGACTTATAGCGGCAGGACAGTAGAATCCTGCTGTAAACGTATCACACCCATTCATGTTATTGTCCATAATAACAGTCCTCAGACGATGATCACTCTCCTGACGGTGATTACACTCAACACCTGAGTGGGTGGGTGCAGTGTCCAGACGCACATTTCAGGCATTTTGATTGGTTTGTGAGTGACAAATAGATAGGTTGAGTAGCCAAACTAACGTGACTGAGGGGAAAGCTACCCTATCTGCACTGACCCTACACACACTCACTAGACTATATATACACACACCATATACACACTCACTAGACTATATATACACACACCATATACACACTCACTAGACTATATATACACACTCACTAGACTATATATACACACACCATATTGACACTCCCACACAAAACCCTCACACACTCACATACACTACATAAGCACACATTTTCCCTGGGCAGGTGTCTCACATCCTCAGCTTGAGGATGACGATGGCCAGGATGACGAAGAAAGTGTTCCAGCCCAGGGTGACAACAAAGCCTCGCCACACTATCATCCTGGAGAGACCCCAGCCTGAGGGAGAGACAAGGTAAGATGGTGTCTTTCTCTCTGTGTGTGTGTGTGTGTGGGAGAGAGAGTTTGTGTGTGTGTTTGTACTGTGATATGAAGATGAGACAGACAGACAGACAGACTGAGAGAGAGCAGGATATCTTTCCTCCACTGTGAGCTCGGGACTATGTTGTGCGTGTGTGTGTGTGTGTGTGTGTGTGTGTGTGTGTGTGTGTGTGTGTGTGTGTGTGTGTGTGTAAACTAAATACAAATAACTTCACAGATCTTCATTGTAAACAAGGGTTTGAACACTGTTTCCCATGCTCGTCGGTCGTTAAGACACTAACAGCTTGCAGACGGTAGGCAATTAAGGTCACAAAACTTAGGACACTAAAGAGGCCTTTCTGCTGACTCTGAAAAACACCAAAGAGAGATGCCCAGGGTCCCTGCTCATCTGTGTGAATGTGCCTTGGGCATGCTGCAAGGAGGCATGAAGACTGCAGATGTGGCGAGGGCAAAACATTGCAATGTCAGTACTGTGAGACGCCTAAGACAGCGCTACAGGGAGACAGGATGGACCGCTGATCGTCCTCGCAGTGGCAAACCACATGTAACAACACCTGCACAGGATCGGTACATCCGAACATCCCCCCTGCGGGAGAGGTACAGGATGGCAACAACAACTGCCCGAGTTACACCAGGAACACACAATCCCTCCATCAGTGCTCAGACTGTCCACAATAGGCTGAGAGAGGCTAGACTGAGGGCTTGTAGGCCTGTTGTAAGGCAGGTCCTCACCAGACATCACTGGCAACAACGTGGGAACAAACCCACCGTCGCTGGACCAGACAGGACTGGCAAAAAGTGCTCTTCACTGACGAGTCGCGGTTTTGTCTCACCAGGGATGATGGTTGGATTCGCGTTTATCATCGAAGGAATGAGTGATACACCGAGGCCTGTACTCTGGAGTGGGATCGATTTGGAGGTGGAGGATCCGTCATGGTCTGGGACGGTGTGTCACAGCCTCATCGGACTGAGCTTGTTGTCGTTGCAGGCAATCTCAACGCTGTGCGTTACAGGGAAGACATCCTCCTCCCTCCTGTGGTACCCTTCTTGCAGGCTCATCCTGACATGACCCTCCAGCAAGACAATGCCACCAGCCATACTGCTCGTTCTGTGTGATTTCCTGCAAGACCGGAATGTCAGTGTTCTGCCATGGCCATCGAAGAGCCCGGATCTAAATCCCATTGAGCACATCTGGGACCTGTTGGATCGGAGGGTGAGGGCTAGGGCCATTCCCCCCAGAAATGTCTGGGAACTTGCAGGTGCATTGGTGGAAGAGTGGGGTAACATCTCACAGCAAGAACTGGCAAATCTGGTGCAGTCTACGAGGAGGAGATGCACTGCAGTACTTAATGCAGCTGGTGGCCACAGCAGATACTGACTGTTACTTTTGATTTTGACCTTTGTTCAGGGACACATTATTCCATTTATGTTAGTCACATGTCTGTGGAACTTGTTCAGTTTATGTCTCAGTTGTTGAATCTTGTTATGTTCATACACATATTTAAACATGTTAAATTTGCTGAAAATAAACGCAGTTGACAGTGAGAACTTTTTTTTGTTGTTGCTGAGTTTATGTACAGTATTTATATTTGTGTGTGTGTGTCTGTGTGTGTGTGTGTGTCTGTGTTACCTCTGTACATGATGCATCGTAGGGCTTCAGAAGCGTAGGTCTGGGGCAGGGCCAGACTGATGTAACGTAGTGGATAGGGGATGCACTCCACAGGCCAGATTATACCTGTAGAGAGAGGAGGAAAGAGACTGTCTTAGAGAAAGAGAGAGTGAGATGTGTGTGTGCGTGCTGTTCTTCTTTGTGAGGCTCAGAAGACAGAGACAGGTCCTAAACTGATCTGCTTTGGCAACATGGATTTTCTTCCAAGAAAGTGTTATTTTCAGAAAGAGTAATTAAACTGAACTGAATAGGATTTAATTCAACTGTATTGAATTGCCTCAGGACTACCTGACATGATGACTCCTTGCTGTCCCCAGTCCACCTGGCAGTGCTGCTGCTCCAGGTTCAACTGTTCTGCCTGTGATTATTATTATTGGACCATGCTGGTCATTTATGAACATTTGAACATCTTGGCCATGTTCTGTTATAATCTCCACCCGGCACAGCCAAAAGAGGACTGGCCACCCCTCATAGCCTGCTTCCTCTAGGTTTCTTCCTAGGTTTTGGCCTTTCTAGGGAGTTTTTCCTAGTCAACGTGCTTCAACACCTGCATTGCTTGCTGTTTGAGGTTTCAGGCTGGGTTTCTGTACAGCATTTTGAGATATCAGCTGATGTACGAAGGGCTTTATAAATTGATTTGATTTGATATTGAGAGAACATGGAAGACACTATTGTAGTTTGGCACAGTTATGGAAATCAAACCCCCTAAAACGTACTACTGACTATTGAGGTAAAAGACAGTGTGTGTGTGTGTCTCTGTGTGCTAGCGTGTGTGAGTGTGTGACGTACCACTGACGATGAGGTTGAGGTAAAAGACAGTATGTGTGTGTGTGTGTCTCTGTGTGCTAGCGTGTGTATGTGCGTCCGTGTGTGAGTGTGGGACGTACCACTGACGATGAGGTCGAGGTAAAAGACAGTGTGTGTGACGTACCACTGACGATGAGGTTGGGGTAGAAGACAGTGTGTGTGACGTACCACTGACGATGAGGTCGAGGTAAAAGACAGTGTGTGTGACGTACCACTGACGATGAGATTGGGGTAGAAGACAGTATGTGGGACGTACCACTGACGATGAGGTTGGGGTAGAAGATACCAAGGGCAGCTTGGGTGGCGTTCTGTTCGTCATCGATGGCGGATGAGATGACCAGACCAAAGGAAGTGCCTGTTATACCCTGCAGCACGATCAGAGCTATAACCAACACCAGGTTCCCCTCATTAGGGATCTGGAGGGAAGGAGGGAGGCGGAGGAGGGGGAGAAAGAGGAAGAGAGAGGGGAAGGAAAGCGAGAGTTGGAGGAGGGGGAGAAGGACGGAGAGAGAGAGGACAGGGATTGGAGGAGGAGACAGTAAAAAGTGAGAAAGACAGAAAAGGAGGGATGGTAACAAGAGAGAGGAAGGTGAAAGAGCATGTCATGTTATTCAATGTTATAGTGTCTGTTACATAAGGGTCTGGCTCTTTCTATTGTCACAATACAGAGACCTGTGTGTGTGTGTGTGTGTGTGTGTGTGTGTGTGTGTGTGTGTGTGTGTGTGTGTGTGTGTGTGTGTGTGTGTGTGTTACCTTAAAGACAAGCAGCATTAAGATCAGTAGTAGAATTATCTGGACACTGATGATAATCAGCTGGGAGATGAGATACGCCAGCACGGTCTCCATTGAACTCACACCTTGGGGAGGGAGAGGGAGATGGAGAGGGAGAGGGAGAGGGAGAGAGAGAGGGAGAGAGAGAGGGTACACTGTGGCTAAATATTTGACCATGGTTCCTGACAAAATATAAAAAATATAAACAATTAGAGAGTGTCATTTCCCCAAATTTAAAACCCTTATTCAAGGTTTCAAAGACCTCTCTGATGAGGATAGACTGCCCGTCCTGTTGGGGGAGGACGCAGAGAGCTCTGGGTTGGCAGCACACTACATTGCTGCCTGCCATAAGTTGAGGGACAGTGTCTGACAGACCAATGAACCTGCACATGTACTCTACTGTATGCTTATTGTTATTGTTGAATGTATGGTTATTTTGACACTTGGTTATTGTTGTTACTGTTGTCCCGTTGACAATTTTGATTCTCATTTTTATTTTTTATATTGTAAATATCCAAAATAAGCTTTGGCAATATGTACATTGTTACGTTATGCCAATAAAGCAAATTGAATTGAATTGAATTGAATTGAGAGAGAGAGAGAGAGAGAGAGAGTGGGGGGGGAGTGAGAGAGAGAGAGAGAGAGAGATAGAGGGGGGAGAGAGAAAGAGAGAGAGAGAGAGAGAGAGAGAGAGAGAGAGGGGGGGGGAGTGAGAGAGAGAGAGAGAGAGAGATAGAGGGGGGAGAGAGAAAGAGAGAGAGAGAGAGAGAGAGAGAGAGAGAGAGAGAGTGGGGGGGGAGTGAGAGAGAGAGAGAGAGAGGGGGGGGGAGTGAGAGAGAGAGAGAGAGAGAGATAGAGGGGGGAGAGAGAAAGAGAGAGAGAGAGAGAGAGAGAGAGAGAGAGAGAGAGAGTGAGAGAGGGGGGGAGAGTGTGAGAGAGGGGGGGAGAGTGTGAGAGAGAGAGAGAGAGAGAGAGAAGGAGGAATAGAGAGAGAGGATAGGAAGAGGAGAAGCAATGTATTTATTTTTTCATAATGTGGGGCCCATGGTGATTTTTTTGAAGACATCAAAACTATGAAATAACACATGGAATCATGTAGTAACCAGAAAAGTGTTACACAAATCAAAATATATTTTCTATTTGAGATTCTTCAAAGTAGCCCTCCTCTGCCAAATACTCTACAGAAAATGACCATGGTGATAAATCAACTAGTTTTAGGAACTGTTATCATGTAGACACTTGGCTGTTGTCAGAATAATTAATGCTGTAGTCTTCTAAGCATTGTACGTCAACTGCAAGCCTCTATAGTGCACTATGGGCTCAGATCATCATCCGTGTACTGACCAGTATTGACCACTAGGGGGAGATGGTGGATCATTCTGATTAAAATCTAATCACATTTTGTCACATGCGCTGGTGTACACTATTGTGATATGCTAGTTTATGAGCCCTTTCCAACAATGTATGCAGAGTTAAAAAATAATAATACAAATAAAAAATAGAATGAAATATATTGAACAAAAATATAAACGCAACGTGCTAAAAATGTCTATGATTTTACTGAGTTACAGTTCATATAAGGAAATCAGTCAATTTAAATACATTCATTAGGCCCTAATCTATGGATTTCACATCACTGGGCAGAGGCACAGCCATGGGTGGGCCTGGGCCCACCCACTGGGAATCCAGGCCCAGCCAATCGGAATGATTTTTCCCCCACTAAAGACCTTTATTGCAGACAGAAATACCCCTCAATTTCATCAGCGGGTGGCTGGTCTCAGACACAGGTGAAGAAGCAGGATGTGGAGGTTCTGGGTTGGCGTGGTTACGCGTGGTCTACGGTTGTGAGGCCAGTTTGAAATTAACTTTAAATTCTCTGGCAACAGCTCTGGTGGACATTCCTGCAGAACTTTAGACATCTGTGGCATTGTGATGTGTGACAAAACTGCACATTTGAGTGACCTTTTATTGTCCCCAGCACAAGGTGCACCTGTGTCATGATCGTGCTGTTTCATCAGCTTCTTGATATGCCACATCTGTCAGGTGGATGGATTATCTTGGCAAAGGAGAAATGCTCACTAATGGGACGTGAACAAATTTGTGCACAACATTTGAGAGCAATTAGCTTTTTGTGCGTATGGAACATTTCTGGGATCTTTTATTTCATGAAACATGTTGCTTTTATGTTTTTGCTCAGTATAGTTGTGTGTACGTTTTAAGCTAAGGATCTAATCTCCTGCTTTCAGACATTTCACCACCTAGATTACGAGGGTTAGATTTACATCCAAAAATGTAATGTCAGCACAAAGCATGCACAACATCTGATTAATGATTAGCTTCATATACATAGTCTACAGCTGAATAGTATGTCAACAGTGTGTGAGTTAAGCTTCTGCAGCATAATGTCAAGGGCTGCATTGCAAATGCCCATAAGACTAATGCCATCATGCTATTGGCCAGTGGTTCCCAACTCCGGTCCTCGAGGACCCCCTCCCAACAGTACAGTTTTATTGTAACTCTGGACAAACACCTGATTCAACTTGTCAACTAATCATCAGGCCCTCTGAGTTGAATCAGGTTTGTTTGTCTGGGTCTACAACAATGTGTGCTGTTGTGGAAACTGGAGTTGGGCTGTTGGGAGAACTAGAGGGTTGGAGTTGGGGGAACTGGAGGACTGGAGTTGGGGGAACTGGAGGACTGGAGTTGGGCTGTTGTGGGGAACTGGAGGACTGGAGTTGGGAACCACTGCTGTAGGCCTGTGGCTGCATTGGTGCTGCATGCCATTATCAGCTGTAAAATGGGTTCACATGGCCGATATCCTGAAAAAATAGTGACAATTAAATAAAACTAATTGGAGAGGTAAATGTTCATTTGAGAATAGAACACAGAAACAGACAAATTAGAGACAGATTCCCCTCTTTATTGCAGGATTGTGATCTGTGATCAATCAACATCAACACTAGTTCATCTAGACTAATAGTTACATTAACACTTAACTGCAAAAATCAACACTGTCAAAGTGTAAGCTAACTCCTAGGTAAAAGGTTAGACATTTTAGTAACACGTATGCTGTTATTACTAAAACAATTTCAGGTGAACAAAAAAAAAATGTCAATACCAGAGGTGTCCAACATCACTGATCTACTGGGGGAACAGACTTCTGTTCCAGTCCAGCATTATCACACCTGATTATTAACTCATTAGGTTTGATACATTGAATCAGGTGTGTTAGTGCAGGGCTGGAACAGAAGCCTGCACACCCAGTACAGTTGGCCCGCTCCAGTTGTAATGTGTTTATACATTGAATCAGGTGTGTTAGTGCAGGGCTGGAACAGAAGCCTGCACACCCAGTACAGTTGGCCCGCTCCAGTTGTAATGTGTTTATACATTGAATCAGGTGTGTTAGTGCAGGGCTGGAACAGAAGCCTGCACACCCAGTACAGTTGGCCCGCTCCAGTTGTAATGTGTTTATACATTGTGTTACTTTTAAAACTGTATTTTTCTTCACAAAAATGTACTAATATATAATCCATGGTATATTCTCTTGGGACATTAATTGGGACCTCTTCATCTCCAGACAGGGTTTCACGGCACTCTGTATCTGAGGACAGACATCGAAAAGAAACAGGCAGCATTATACTCAAGTTAGACAGCCCTGAATATTATGTTGCTCTATCTCTCTGTCCTCAGTATCTCACTAGGGACTGGAACTAGAGAATAGTTTCATAATGTCCTTCCACAAATGTACCTCCCCTATCTAGAGTAGCCTGCTCTCTGTTCTCTGACAGCTGGAACTGCGAGCTAATTCTTTCACCCTCTTCCATGGCTGTTAGCTAGTTAACTAGCTACACGTGCATTTGAGTTACAACGATAAATACATCAAGATAACTAACTAGCTAATATGAAGCTAGCAAACTGGTGATATTTAATTCACCTAGCTAGCTACAGTATACAGTATGTAAAGTTAGGTAACTAGCGAACATTACGTTAGCAGCTAATTTGAGTTAGCCTGCACACTAACTTTCTGTAGCAAGCTAGCTAGTTAATAATACATTGTTTTTTATCACTTTCAACATATATTTACTTACTTGAATAGGTTATCCCACTGACTCCGTTTTCTGAGTCCTTAGAAAAAAACGAAATAATGGGACATCTTCCCAAAGTTTCCGGTGGTAACAAAACGCAGCCAGCCAAGTGGATGATTGGAGGACTTCCTCAGCCTTCAGTTTGGTCTTCCAACATGGGGGTTGCTAGGTGATTTGTGACGTCCTTGCAAGCCCTCTATAGGTGCTGTTTGGGACGCTTGGCCCAGGTCAAAATGTAAGCACTAAATAGGGAATAGGGTACCATTTTGTTACCCACTCTGTGAACTTTGACCTCTTACCTGAGACCCAGCACCTTTCCATTAGCCCCTCCTTCCTCTCTATCACAAAGGACAGAGCGGTCAAGCCCACTGCCAGGTAGAAAGTGATGCTGTGTAGAGAGAGAAGGCGTGCGGGAGAGAGAGAAGAAGGGAAGGGAGAGAATGAGGGGAAGCGAGAAGGAGGGAGGGGGTAGAATGAGGGAGAAGGGAGAGAGAGAGAAGGAGGGAGGGGGTAGAAGGGAGGGAGAGAGAGAAGGAGAGAGGGGGTAGAATGAGGGATAAGGGGGGGAGAGAGAAGGAGGGAGGGGGTAGAAGGGAGGGAGAGAGAGAAGGAGAGAGGGGGTAGAATGAGGGCGAAGGGGGAGAGAGAAGGGGGGAGGTGGTAGAATAAGGGAAGGAGAGAAGGTGAAAAAGAGGATAAATTGAGAAAAAAAGAGGATATATGAGGAAGTTATATGGAGTAGAGAGAGAGACAGGAGCGAGAGAGACAGAGAGAGTGAGAGAGACAGGAGAGAGAGAGATACAGGGAGAGACAAAAAGAGAGAGAGACAGGAGAGAGATAGAGAGGGAGAAAGAGAGAGAGCGACAGGGAGAGAGAGACAGGAGAGAGATAGAGAAAGACAGGAGAGAGACAGGAGAGAGAGATACAGGGAGAGAGAGACAGAAAGAGAGAGAGAGAGAAAGAGAGAGAGCGACAGGGAGAGAGTAAGAGGAGGGAAACCGTAAGACATACAGTATTTTAACAGATTATCATCTTCGTCTCAGTAAAGCTGACTAGGTTCAGACGTGGACTGAATCTCTACCTCAGAACGGCTCCTGGCGTCACAAACGTGGTGAAGTCTGAGTTCATGCTGCCATAGATGGGCTCCTCAAACTGGAAAGAGAAACGGGACAAAGAGAAATAGCGAGCAAAAGGTGTTAAAAAATGAGAAATAGTAAGTGAAATATTTTCCCCCTATGCACAGTACATCTGTGTATTCATCAAGAATGGATCACACATTTGTATACTTTCAACAACACGGGTTACATTGTGGTCTTGGGAAGACAACAGCTTGTCTCTATCAGACACTAGCAAGGCTAGTAGATGTGGATGGCAGAATACTATCAACACAGGGCCTGCTTCCCAAATGACACCCTATTCCCTACATAGGACACTACTTTTGACCACGGCCCTATGGACCATTTGGGACGTAACCAGGGTTTTAAGGGGATTGTCATACCTTGACAGGAAGAGAGAGCAGGTAAGACCTGCTACTCATCTTATACTGGATAAAACCCTGAGGAGGGAACAGAGAGGCAGAAGCCATATGAATAATGACACTAACACTCTCAAAAGTCAAATAACTCTTCCAAAACAGAATCATTCGTCACCTAATGACAAAACAAAGAAAAGGGAACTCTGGTGTACCTCAAAGGCATCTTTAATTTTTTTCTGAAGCATTAAGGCGATCTGTCGATCTGGAGAAAATATATTAAAAGGTTAAAACAATGTCACCAGACGTTTGACTAACATCAAAAAATGTTTGATCTATTTCAATGATTTGAACGTTTACAGTATTTGGAATAAAACTAATCAATAATTTACTTTGAAAAGCATTCAAAATCCATTTCCATTACTTGGGAGATGAGCCATCATTCAGAAGACTCCCACAGTATTGTAAAACAGTTACACTAACACCTAGAGGTCAATTTCACAGCCAAACTATCTATGCTATTCTATTGGCATTCTATTATATTCTAACAGTGTTCTATTCTATTCAGAACTATTCTATTCTAACAGTGTTCTATTCTATTCAGATCTATTCTATTCTATCGGCATTCTATTCTAATCTAACAGTGTTCTATTCTATTCAGATCTATTCTATTCTAACAGTGTTCTATTCTATTCAGATCTATTCTATTCTATTCAGATCAACTATATTCTCTCAGTATTCTATTCTATTCCAACAGTGTTCTATTCTATTCAGATCTATTCTATTCTAACAGTGTTCTATTCTATTCAGATCTATTCTATTCTATTCAGATCAACTATATTCTCTCAGTATTCTATTTTATTCCAACAGTGTTCTATTCTATGCAGATCTATTCTATTGGCATTGTATTCTATTCTAACAGTGTTCTATTCTATTCAGATCTATTCTATCGGCATTCTATTCTCTTCTAACAGTGTTCTATTCAGATCTATTCTATCAGTATTCTATTCTAACAGTTTTCTATTCTATTCAGATCTATTCTATTCTAACAGTGTTCAATTCTATTCAGATATATTATATTGGCATTCTATTCTATTCTAACAGTGTTCTATTCTATTCAGATCTACTGTATTCTATCGGCATTATATTCTATTCTAACAGTTCCATTCTATTCAGATATATTCTATTCTAACAGTGGTCTATTCTATTCAGATCTACTGTATTCTATCGGCATTATATTCTAACAGTGTTCCATTCTATTCAGAGATATTCTATCAGTATTCTATTCTAACAGTGTTCTATTCTATTCAGATCTATTCTAACAGTGTTCTATTCTATTCAGATCTATTTTATTATATTCTAACAGTGTTCTATTCTATTCAGATCTATTATATTCTATTCTATTCTATTGGCATTCTTTTCTAACAGTGCTCTATTCTATTCAGATCTATTCTATTCTAACAGTTTTCTATTCTATTCAGATCTATTCTATGGCATTCTATTCTAACAGTGTTCTATTCTATTCAGATCTATTCTATGGCATTCTATTCTAACAGTGTTATATTCTATTCAGATCTATTCTATCGGCATTACATTATATTCTAACAGTGTTCTATTCTATTCAGATCTATTCTATTCTAGCAGTATTGTATTCTACTCTATTTGAAGGTACATTCTGGAACACTGTCACATGCCAACAGAGTGAAAGCTTACTGGTCAGGTCCAACCAGACGTGCACCGACCCTCCATCCACCACCTCCTTAGAGACCTGCCGCTGGATCATCCTGCATTGTATAACACACACCACAGAACAAACATGATACTGTGTGTGTGCATGCAGTAAGCTACCTGGTCGGCCCAGGTGTGTGTGACCCTGATCGACAGGCAAGACCAGACTTTCCACTTCACAGCTGATCACATACACACACACACACACACACACACACACACACACACACACACACACACACACACACACACACACACACACACACACACACACAAAGAGGAATCCATGCAGATACACACTGTCACAGACAGACATACTGGTGTACCCTTCCTCACCACAGAGTCATCATCACGTTAGATGCCTTGTTGACATCACTGTGTGTGTGTCTGTGTGTGTGTGTGTCTGTCCGTGTGTGTCTGTCTGTCTATCTGTCTGTGTGTGGGTGTGTGTAAGACAGTGGAATGCTTTGTCACATTGGCAGCTGGAAGGTGCACAGGTTTCCATTACGCTGTAGGGAAGAATCTTGACACTGGTGGCCTTAAAGTTCAACAGCATTGCAAGTCATGGACAGTGATTTAAGAGAAGAGATAGAAGAGGCAAGAAGAGAGGAGAGGAGAGGAGAGGAGAGGAGAGGAGAGGAGAGGAGAGGAGAGGAGAGGAAAAGAAGATAACAGAACAGAACAGAAGAGAGAAGAACAGAAGAGAAGAGAGGAGAACAGAAGAACAAGGGAAGAAGATGAGACTAGACTAGAGACAAGTCCAGAGGTAGGTCTTACCTCTTGGTCAGGTAGCTGGTAAAATTCTTTCCAAACCCGATGACGGCCCAGTACTCTCCGTTATAGGCCCCTGCAAAAGCCTCAGCATGAGACAGGTTCACCTAGGGCAGGGAGGGACAGGGGACACCATCAGTGACAATAGCTAGGTTTTAAATTATACCCTATTCCTCCATCTAGTGGACTAAGTCTGACCAGGAGGACAGTGTTACACCCTATTCCTCCATCTAGTGGACTAAGTCTGACCAGGAGGACAGTGTTACACCCTATTCCTCCATCTAGTGGACTACTTCTGACCAGCAGGACAGTGTTACACCCTATTCCTCCATCTAGTGGACTAAGTCTGACCAGGAGGACAGTGTTACACCCTATTCCTCCATCTAGTGGACTAAGTCTGACCAGCAGGACAGTGTTACACCCTATTCCTCCATCTAGTGGACTACTTCTGACCAGGAGGACAGTGTTACACCCTATTCCTCCATCTAGTGGACTAAGTCTGACCAGCAGGACAGGGTTACACCCTATTCCTCCATCTAGTGGACTAAGTCTGACCAGCAGGACAGTGTTACACCCTATTCCTCCATCTAGTGGACTACTTCTGACCAGCAGGACAGGGTTACACCCTATTCCTCCATCTAGTGGACTAAGTCTGACCAGGAGGACAGTTTTACACCCTATTCCTCCATCTAGTGGACTAAGTCTGACCAGCAGGACAGGGTTACACCCTATTCCTCCATCTAGTGGACTAAGTCTGACCAGCAGGACAGTGTGGGAGATAGAAAACCGATTGGTCCAGTACCTGTTGCACGCTGGAGTTGTCCAGGAAGGAGAGCAGGGATTGGCTATAGGAGCTGGAGGAGGTATCATTGTTGACCACAGCCACCTGTATTCCTTTGGGGTCTCCTCCAATACACAGACACATCAGAGAGATCTGCATGACTGGCAGAAGGAACTGGAAAAACAGGGACCTGGACAGATACAATGCAATCAGACCCAGAATTCCCAGGTATTCCAGACATTTTGGTTGGAAGATTTAAGGGATCATCATCTTCATCATTATCGTGTCTGCCTTCCTCCAGCTCATTCTACTCCTTTAATTCATCCTCATCCTCCTCACCCAGGCATTCTCTTCATCCGCACCGTGGTCTTGATAATCAGAGCTGCGATGTTCCTCCACTTTGGCATCACATGCCTGACTCGTACCTTCCAGTCCGCTACACACACACACACACACACACACACACACACACACACACACACACACACACACACACACACACACACACACACACACACACACACACACACACACACACACACACACACACACACACACACACACACACACAGTTTAAGCAAACCCTAACTCCTAACCCTAACTGCTAACCCTAGTTCTAACCCTAATTGTAACCCTAAACCTAACCCCTAAGCCTAAAATGTCCCCACTTGTCTGAATTTTCCTTGTTTTACTATCCTTGTGAGGACTTCTGGTCCCGACAAAGATAGTAAAACCCAACCCAACACACACACAGTATTAAATATCTTAGGAAATTCAATTCAAGACAATTTTGTAACCCTACATTTACCTGAGTATATACAGTGTAGTGTCCATTACAACCCTACATTTACCTGAGTATATACAGTGTAGTGTCCATTACAACCCTACATTTACCTAGGTATATACAGTGTAGTGTCCATTACAACCCTACATTTACCTGAGTATATACAGTATAGTGTCCATACAACCCTACATTTACCTGAGTATATACAGTGTAGTGTCCATTACAACCCTACATTTACCTGAGTATATACAGTATAGTGTCATACAACCCTACATTTACCTGAGTATATACAGTATAGTGTCCATTACAACCCTACATTTACCTGAGTATATACAGTGTAGTGTCCACACAACCCTACATTTACCTGAGTATATACAGTGTAGTGTCCACACAAACCTACATTTACCTGAGTATATACAGTGTAGTGTCCACACAACCCTACATTTACCTGAGTATATACAGTATAGTGTCCATACAACCCTACATTTACCTGAGTATATACAGTATAGTGTCCATACAACCCTACATTTACCTGAGTATATACAGTATAGTGTCCATTACAACCCTACATTTACCTGAGTATATACAGTATAATGTCATACAACCCTACATTTACCTGAGTGTATATACAGTATAGTGTCCATACAACCCTACATTTACCTGAGTATATACAGTATAGTGTCATACAACCCTACATTTACCTGAGTATATACAGTGTAGTGTCCATTACAACCCTACATTTACCTGAGTATATACAGTATAGTGTCTATACAACCCTACATTTACCTGAGTATATACAGTATAGTGTCATACAACCCTACATTTACCTGAGTATATACAGTATAGTGTCCATTACAACCCTACATTTACCTGAGTATATACAGTGTAGTGTCCACACAACCCTACATTTACCTGAGTATATACAGTGTAGTGTCCACACAAACCTACATTTACCTGAGTATATACAGTGTAGTGTCCACACAACCCTACATTTACCTGAGTATATACAGTATAGTGTCCATACAACCCTACATTTACCTGAGTATATACAGTATAGTGTCCATACAACCCTACATTTACCTGAGTATATACAGTGTAGTGTCCATTACAACCCTACATTTACCTGAGTATATACAGTATAATGTCATACAACCCTACATTTACCTGAGTGTATATACAGTATAGTGTCCATACAACCCTACATTTACCTGAGTATATACAGTATAGTGTCATACAACCCTACATTTACCTGAGTATATACAGTGTAGTGTCCATTACAACCCTACATTTACCTGAGTATATACAGTATAGTGTCTATACAACCCTACATTTACCTGAGTATATACAGTGTAGTGTCCATTACAACCCTACATTTACCTGAGTATATACAGTATAGTGTCTATACAACCCTACATTTACCTGAGTATATACAGTATAGTGTCATACAACCCTACATTTACCTGAGTATATACAGTATAGTGTCTATACAACCCTACATTTACCTGAGTATATACAGTATAGTGTCCATACAACCCTACATTTACCTGAGTATATACAGTGTAGTGTCCATTACAACCCTACATTTACCTGAGTATATACAGTATAGTGTCCATATAACCCTACATTTACCTGAGTATATACAGTATAGTGTCCATTACAACCCTACATTTACCTGAGTATATACAGTGTAGTGTCCATTACAACCCTACATTTACCTGAGTATATACAGTATAGTGTCATACAACCCTACATTTACCTGAGTATATACAGTATAGTGTCCATTACAACCCTACATTTACCTGAGTATATACAGTGTAGTGTCCATACATCCCTACATTTACCTGAGTATATACAGTATAGTGTCCATACAACCCTACATTTACCTGAGTATATACAGTATAGTGTCATACAACCCTACATTTACCTGAGTATATACAGTGTAGTGTCCATACAACCCTACATTTACCTGAGTATATACAGTATAGTGTCATACAACCCTACATTTACCTGAGTATATACAGTATAGTGTCCATACAACCCTACATTTACCTGAGTATATACAGTGTAGTGTCCATTACGACCCTACATTTACCTGAGTATATACAGTATAGTGTCTATACAACCCTACATTTACCTGAGTATATACAGTATAGTGTCATACAACCCTACATTTACCTGAGTATATACAGTGTAGTGTCCATTACAACCCTACATTTACCTGAGTATATACAGTATAGTGTCCATTACAACCCTACATTTACCTGAGTATATACAGTATAGTGTCTATACAACCCTACATTTACCTGAGTATATACAGTGTAGTGTCCATACAACCCTACATTTACCTGAGTATATACAGTGTAGTGTCCATACAACCCTACATTTACCTGAGTATATACAGTGTAGTGTCCATACAACCCTACATTTACCTGAGTATATACAGTGTAGTGTCCCTACAACCCTACATTTACCTGAGTATATACAGTGTAGTGTCCATTACAACCCTACATTTACCTGAGTATATACAGTATAGTGTCCATTACAACCCTACATTTACCTGAGTATATACAGTATAGTGTCTATACAACCCTACATTTACCTGAGTATATACAGTGTAGTGTCCATACAACCCTACATTTACCTGAGTATATACAGTGTAGTGTCCATACAACCCTACATTTACCTGAGTATATACAGTGTAGTGTCCATACAACCCTACATTTACCTGAGTATATACAGTGTAGTGTCCATACAACCCTACATTTACCTGAGTATATACAGTGTAGTGTCCATACAACCCTACATTTACCTGAGTATATACAGTGTAGTGTCCATACAACCCTACATTTACCTGAGTATTTGGGCAGCTCTTCAACTGGTCCCGGCCCGACACCCAGGATTGGTTGAATCTCTTCCCGGCCGCTTTCGAGTGATTGGCCGCTCTCTAGTACCCCACCCTGAGGGTAGGTGCTGTGTTTGGAGCCCACCTGGTCTGAGGTCTCACACAGCTGCAGGAAGGCTTTCTCCAGGGTCTGCAGTGGTTGGATGGGGCAGTAGAGGAGATAGACAACACAGTCAATTGAACACACAGATAACACAGTCAAGGGTTTATATGATCAGTGGTCAACACAGAACCAACTAAGCACGGACCGACGCAGGCGTCTTTTGGACTTGTGCTGTCCAGCCTTGATTTCAACGTCCACGGATATTCATTTTTGGTCAGGTTCAGACCGGACCAAATCTGAGCCAATCATAGACATCTATTTTTAACAAGTTTGGATAGCACAGCACAGTACAGTAGAACACATCATAGTACATTACAGTACAGTAGAGCACACTACATTACAGTACAGTAGAACACAGCAGAGTACATTACAGTACAGTAGAGCACAGCAGAGTACATTACAGTACAGTAGAGCACACTACATTACAGTACAGTAGAACACAGCAGAGTACATTACAGTACAGTAGAGCACAGCAGAGTACATTACAGTACAGTAGAGCACAGCAGAGTACATTACAGTACAGTAGAGCACACTACATTACAGTACAGTAGAACACAGCAGAGTACATTACAGTACAGTAGAGCACAGCAGAGTACATTACAGTACAGTAGAGCACACTACATTACAGTACAGTAGAACACAGCAGAGTACATTACAGTACAGTAGAGCACAGCAGAGTACATTACAGTACAGTAGAGCACACTACATTACAGTACAGTAGAACACAGCAGAGTACATTACAGTACAGTAGAGCACAGCAGAGTACATTACAGTACAGCAGAGCACAGCAGAGTACAGTACATCACAGTACAGTAGAGCACAGCAGAGTACAGTACATCACAGTACAGTAGAGCACAGCAGAGTACAGTACATGAAAGAAACGTAGTTTAGTACAGTAGAGTATAATATAGTATAATGTACTGTATTTTACTGTGCTCTAGTGTGCTCTACTGTACTGAATTAAACTGTACTGTATTGTACTCTACTGCGCTGAATTAAACTGTATTGTATTGTACTCTACTGTACTGAATTAAACTGTATTGTACTCTACTGCGCTGAATTAAACTGTATTGTATTGTACTGTACTGAATTAAACTGTATTGTACTCTACTGCGCTGAATTAAACTGTATTGTACTCTACTGTACTGAATTAAACTGTATTGTACTCTACTGTACTGAATACAACTGTATTGTACTCTACTGTACTGAATAAAATTGTATTGTATTGTACTCTACTGTACTGAATTAAACTGTATTGTATTGTACTCTACTGTACTGAATAAAACTGTATTGTATTGTACTCTACTGTACTGAATTAAACTGTATTGTATTGTACTCTACTGTACTGAATTAAACTGTATTGTATTGTACTCTACTGTACTGAATTAAACTGTACTGTATTGTACTCTACTGTACTGAATTAAACTGTATTGTATTGTACTCTACTGTACTGAATTAAACTGTATTGTATTGTACTCTACTCTTCTGAATTAAACTCTACTGTCCTCTTTACCGTAATGTACTGTGCTCTACTGTACTGTGCTGTTCAAACTTGTGAAACATAGCCTAGACGTCTATGATTTGTTCGGATTTGGTCTGGTCCGGACTGACCCAATGTGTACTTGCTTGGGGGCGGAGAGCATTAGAATAATTTACATTAAGCTTTACATTTTGGTCATTCAGCAGACGCTCTTGTCCAGAGTAACTTCCAGTCAGTGCATTCAACTAAGGTTGATAAACAACAACATCTCAAAGTCAAAGCAAGAAAAAAAATATGTCTGTAACCGTTACTGAGAATGTTCTTGTAGTTGAACTGGTTTGTTGGTTCATTCCGTTTGTTGGACCACTTTGAACGTCATTGCTGCCCGTTTTAAAAGCCTTTGAAACAGCTTACATAAGTGACTGACAGATTGGCGCAATAAGAAATATGTTGTAATCTTCACTTAGCTCCTCTTTCTTCTTATATTATAAGGATTTATAAAAGTATTATACTGATATAACGCAAACTTCATTGAGAATGTACAGTATGTGTAGTTTAAATCAATGACCAAAATTACGTCTCTTCAACTCATTCAGAATTGTATACATATTTTCAACGTCTGGATAATACGTATTATCAACTTTCCTTTAGAACTGAAAATGAACCCGAATTCCACCGCTAGAAAATACGACTTTTCAACATCCAGAAAATACAGTACCGGTCTAAAGTTTGGCCACACCTACTCATCCACCCGTTGCAGACTCTGGAGAAAGCGTTCCTACAGCTGTGGGAGATGTCTGACTGTTGACTTGCTTTCCCAGTAGGCACAATTATATTGAAAAGACGTCTAAAAAAAACATATTTTCCAGATGTTCATTTTAGGTTCTGAATGAAAGATGAAAATACATACAGTACCAGTGTTATTTAATAGTTGTGATGTCTTCAAAATGTAGAAAATCGTAAAAATAAAGAAAAACCCTTGAATGAGTAGGCGTGTCCAAACTTTTGACTGGTACTGTATGTATTTTCACCTGTCATTCAGAACCTAAAATGAACATCTGGAAAATATGTTTTTAAAGACGTCTTTTCAATATAATTTTGATTACTGGGAAGGCAGTCAGACATCAACAGTCAGACATCAACAGTCAGACGTCTCACATAGCTATAGGAAAGCATTTTCCAAAGTCTGCAGTGATTGGATGGTAGGAGGCAATAGGGTCAATGCAGGGCTACTGCCTGCAGAACATTGTTGTCTAGTGGCAACACTCCTGGCATCAGTCACATTAAATATACTCTAATATAAACCGCCATTCAATCCCTGTTTCTACTATACTCCCGCTTGCCTGTCCACCTGTCTCCCCCTTCTGTTTCCAACTGTCTGAATACAGTGTGAAATGTACAAAATATTCTTCTAAGTAAATTGTATACACTGTTGTTGGCTACTCACCACAGCACTGTTCTGTTTCATCAAGGTTTCTGGTTCCCCCTCTGCCAGCATTCGGCCATTCCTCATCAGACCCACCTGGAGAGACAGAAAACAGCAGTCATTCCAAATGGAGTTTTGAGGAACGAGGCGAGGAGAGAGGATGCGAGGAATAAGGAAAGATGAATTAGTCATAAAATATTTGTACCGGTAAGACTTGTTTTAGTATGACAGGTGAGGACAGATTTATTATGACAGGTGAGTACAGGTTTATTATGACAGGTGAGGACAGGTTTATTATGACAGGTGAGGACAGGTTTATTATGACAGGTGAGGACAGGTTTAGTATGACAGGTGAGGACAGATTTATTATGACAGGTGAGGACAGATTTATTATGACAGGTGAGTACAGGTTTATTATGACAGGTGAGGACAGGTTTATTATGACAGGTGAGGACAGGTTTATTATGACAGGTGAGGACAGGTTTAGTATGATAGGTGAGGACAGATTTATTATGACAGGTGAGTACAGGTTTATTATGACAGGTGAGGACAGGTTTATTATGACAGGTGAGGACAGGTTTATTTTGACAGGTGAGGACAGGTTTATTATGACAGGTGAGGACAGGTTTATTATGACAGGTGAGGACAGGTTTATTTTGACAGGTGAGGACAGGTTTATTATGACAGGTGAGGACAGGTTTATTGTGACAGGTGAGGATGGGTTTATTGTGACAGGTGAGGACAGGTTTATTATGACAGGTGAGGACAGGTTTATTATGACAGGTGAGGACAGGTTTATTATGACAGGTGAGGACAGATTTATTATGACAGGTGAGGACAGGTTTATTATGACAGGTGAGGACAGGTTTATTATGACAGGTGAGGACAGGTTTATTGTGACAGGTGAGGACGGGTTTATTGTGACAGGTGTGGACAGGTTTAGTATGACAGGTGAGGACAGGTTTATTGTGACAGGTGAGGACAGGTTTATTGTGACAGGTGAGGACAGGTTTATTATGACAGGTGAGGAGTGGTTTATTGTGACAGGTGAGGACAGGTTTTTTTGTGACAGGTGAGGACAGGTTTATTGTGAAAGGTGACATCTCTGGCTCATGGTATAAATATCAAGGCTTGGCTCATGGCCAGTCATCATGTCACCTTTCCTATTGGTCAAAACATAATCTGAAATAAAACCAAATGAAACCACAAATGCATCCAACAAGTTTGTAAAGTTTGGGGCGACAGGTAGCCCCAGTTGCTGGATTGAATCCTCGAGCTGACAAGGTAAAAATCTGTCGTTCTGCCCCTGAACAAGGCAGTTAACCCACTGTTCCCCTGAACAAGGCAGTTAACCCACTGTTCCCCTGAACAAGGCAGTTAACCCACTGTTCCCCGATAGGCCGTCGTAAATAAGAATTTGTTCTTAACTGACTTGCCTAGTTAAATAAAGGTTCAATTAAAAAATTACATTTTGAGACACAAGCTGGATGTAGTCAATGTGTGCAAGGAATATGGGACCAATTCTAAATGTTTGACTACTTTAATACACCATTAGTGAATTTGTTCAAATACTTATGACATCTTTAAATGGGGGGACTAGATACATAAAGTGCTTTCATTTCTCAGCGGTAAAGCAGATATGTATTAAAATACCCTCAAATAAAGGTGTCATTCATACTGTCACCTCACATTAAACATTTGATTCCAAATGCAGTATAGAGACTGTTATAGAGTATAGAGACAGTATAGAGACTGTTATAGAGTATAGAGACAGTATAGAGAATGTTATAGAGTATAGAGACAGTATAGAGACTGTTTTAGAGTATAGAGACAGTATAGAGACTGTTATAGAGTATAGAGACAGTATAGAGACTGTTATAGAGTATAGAGACTGTTATAGAGTATAGAGACTGTTATAGAGTATAGAGACAGTATAGAGACTGTTATAGAGTATAGAGACAGTATAGAGTCTGTTATAGAGTATAGACAGTATATAGTCTGTTATATAGTATAGAGACAGTATAGAGACTGTTATAGAGTATAGAGACAGTATAGAGACTGTTATAGAGTATAGAGACAGTATAGAGACTGTTATAGAGTATAGCGACTGTTATAGAGTATAGAGACTGTTATAGAATATAGAGACAGTACAGAGACTGTTATAGAGTATAGAGACAGTATAGAGCCTGTTATAGAGTATAGAAACAGTATAGAGCCTGTTACAAAGTATAGAGACAGTATAGAGACTGTTATAGAGTATAGAGAGAGTATAGAGACTGTTATAGAGTATAGAGACAGTACAGATAATGTTATGGAGTATAGAGACAGTATAGAGTCAGTTATAGAGTATAGAGACAGTATAGAGTCAGTTATAGTGCATATAGACAGTATAGAGACTGTTATAGAGTATAGAGACAGTATAGAGACTGTTATAGAGTATAGAGACAGTATAGAGTCAGTTATAGTACATATAGACAGTATAGAGACTGTTATAGAGTATAGAGACAGTATAGAGTCTGTTATAGAGAACAGAGACAGTATAGAGACTGCTATAATGCATAGAGACAGTATAGAGACGGTTATAGAGTATAGAGAAAGTATAGAGACTGTTATAGAGTATAGAGACAGTATAGAGACTGTTATAGAGTATAGAGACTGTTATAGAGTATAGAGACAGTACAGAGACTGTTATAGAGTATAGAGACAGTATAGAGTCTGTTATAGAGTATAGAGACAGTATAGAGTCTGTTATAGAGTATAGAGACAGTATAGAGCCTGTTATATAGTATAGAGACAGTATAGAGACTGTTATAGAGTATAGAGACAGTATAGAGACTGTTATAGAGTATAGAGACAGTATAGAGTCTGTTATAGAGTATAGAAACAGTATAGAGACCGTTATAGAGTATAGAGACAGTATAGAGACTGTTATAGTGCATAGAGACAGTATAGAGACTGTTATAGAGCATAGAGACAGTATAGAGACCGTTATAGAGTATAGAGACAGTATAGAGACCGTTATAGGGTATAGAGAGAGTATATCGGCTGTTATAGAGTATAGAGACAGTAGAGACTGTTATAGAGTATAGAGACAGTATAGAGTCTGTTATAGAGTATAGAAACAGTATAGAGACCGTTATAGAGTATAGAGAGAGTATAGAGATGGTTATAGTGCATAGAGACAGTATAGAGACTGTTATAGAGTATAGAGACTGTTATAGAGTATGTTATAGAGTATAGAGACAGTATAGAGACTGTTATAGAGTATTGAGACAGTATAGATGGCATGCACGTATATAGAGTAGGGAGTTGTCTATCAGTAGGGAGTTGTCTATCAGTAGGGAGTTGTCTATCAGTAGGTAGCTGTCTATCAGTAGGGGGTTGTCTATCAGTAGGTAGTTGTCTGTCAGTAGGTAGCTGTCTATCAGTAGGGAGTTGTCCATCAGTAGGTAGCTGTCTATCAGTAGGGAGTTGTCTATCAGTAGGGAGTTGTCTATCAGTAGGTAGTTACCATGTATATAGACTGTATCTTACCACGTTGGCTTGCCTGGCCTCCTCTATGTAGTGTCTATGAGTAGGTAGTTATCATGTATATAGACTGTATCTTACCACGTTGGCTTGCCTGGCCTCCTCTATGTAGTGTCTATCAGTAGGTAGTTATCATGTATATAGACTGTATCTTACCACGTTGGGTTGCCTGGCCTCCTCTATGTAGTGTCTATCAGTAGGTAGTTACCATGTATATAGACTGTATCTTACCACGTTGGCTTGCCTGGCCTCCTCTATGTAGTGAGTGGTGATGACGACTGATACTTTTCCAGTTTTCACAATCTCTACTAGATGCTGCCAGATCCTACAGGGACACATGACACAACTCAGTTTAAGGGCAACATCCTATGGTCCCAAATGGCACCCTATTCTCTATAAAGTGCACTTTTATAACCAGGGCTCTGGTCCAAAATATTGCACTATTCAGGACATGGGGTGCTGTTTGGGACAATGTTGTACTGTACCTCGAGCAGTAGAGATACAGAGAAAGAGTGTGCAAATGTGATCATCTGCGCACCAAAAGACTACGTGTCCCGTTGAGCTAAAGCCTAGGCATTAGCTTGGGGAGCTAACGCAGGTCTTGAGGTCTCAGGCAAGGTTACTCATCACATGAGTGCAGTTCAGAGAACCACCTTTCAGCGTCACACAACGAATAAACTAACTTCGTGCAGATATGATTTGATTACCACCATAAAGATGTCTTAATCTGTGACCCAAAAGGCAACCTATGGGCCCCCAAAAGGCACCCTCTGGGCCCCCAAAAAGGCATCGTCTGGGCCCCCAAAAGGCATCCTCTGGGCCCCCAAAAGGCATCCTCTGGGCTCCCAAAAGGCACCCTATGGGCCCCCAAAAGGCCCCCTCTGGGCCCCCAAAAGGAATCCTCTGGGCCCCCAAAAGGCACCCTCTGGGCCCTGGTCTAAAGTAGTTCACCACATAGGGAATAGGGGGCCATCTGGGATGCAGTCTTAGCCTGATGACCTGCCTGGGTTACCTGGGAAACACTGACTTGGTTGGGTTTTCTTTATCCACGAAACATCTCAGAGTGCTGATCTAGGATCAGTTTAGCCATTTAAAGCATAATAAATAAGAGTCGGGATCTGATCCTAGATCAGCACTCAAAGGTGTGAGATTGGTCTTTGAAGGCATGAGGTTGGATATAATAGTTGGGTTTTCAGTTTGGTTTTGGTTGAATGTGAGTGTCCGTGTGTGTGTGTGTGTGTGTGTGTGTTCAGTACATACTTGGCTCTCAGCACAGGGTCCACCCCGACTGTGGGTTCATCCAGAATCAATAACTGGGGGTTCTGAAGTAAGGCCGCTCCTAGAGACACCCTCCGTTTCTGCCCTCCGCTGTAAACACACACACACACACACACACACACACACACACACACACACACACACACACACACACAGATCTAAGAGTTATTATCTCAGATCTAAGAGTTACTATACCAGATCTAAGAGTTATTATACCAGATCTAAGAGTTATTATCCAAGAGTAATCTTCCATCTTTATTCAGATTCCCATGAGCTGATGCCATGGCGATAGCTACACAGCAGTTTAACACTGTTCCAGTGTCTATACGGGTCCATTTCCTGCAATTTTACACATTTTGCCATTGATTACTACAAGTTTAAATAGCTGGCCCTAGACTAACTTCCCAATCTAAAATGGTTAGCTAACATGGGCCAATTGAGTGACAATCAGAGCCTGACATAACAAGTGGAACCCTGACCTGTTCACCGGACGTGCTACCTGTCCCAGACCTGCTGTTTTCAACTCTCTAGAGACAGCAGGAGTGGTAGAGATACTCTGAACGACCGGATGTGAAGATCCAACTGACATTTACTCCTGGTTGTAGAGGGTACTCCTGTTGCACCCTCTACAACCACTGTGATTATTATTATTTGACCCTGCTGGTCATCTATGAACATTTGAACATCTTGGCCATGTTCTGTTATAATCTCCACCCGGCACAGCCAGAAGAGGACTGGCCACCCCTCATAGCCTGGTTCCTCTCTAGGTTTATAATCTCCACCCGGCACAGCCAGAAGAGGACTGGCCACCCCTCATAGCCTGGTTCCTCTCTAGGTTTCTTCCTAGGTTTTGGCCTTTCTAGGGAGTTTTTCCTAGCCACCGTGCTTCTACACCTGCATAGCTTGCTGTTTGGGGTTTTAGGCTGGGTTTCTGTAGAGTACTTTGAGATATCAGCTGATGTAAGAAGGGCTTTATAAATACATTTGATTGATTGATTGAAGTGAAGAACTGTTCATCCACATGGGCCGCCAGTTGCCCATCCCCGTCCTAAGTGAATATGCTGTCATTAAATACAAATGATTTAAAGGGATACTTCGGGATTTTGGCAATGCTAGTAGATTCCCATAGAATTCCAGTCATTGTGCTAATGCTAGTAGATTCCCATAGAATTCCAGTCATTGTGCTAATGCTAGTAGATTCCCATAGAATTCCAGTCATTGTGTTAATGCTAGTAGATTCCCATAGAATTCCAGTCATTGTGCTAATGCTAGTAGATTCCCATAGAATTCCAGTCATTGTGCTAATGCTAGTAGATTCCCATAGAATTCCAGTCATTGTGCTAATGCTAGTAGATTCCCATAGAATTCTAGTCATTGTGCTAATGCTAGTAGATTCCCATAGAATTCCAGTCATTGTGCTAATGCTAGTAGATTCCCATAGAATTCCAGTCATTGTGCTAATGCTAGTAGATTCCCATAGAATTCCAGTCATTGTGCTAATGCTAGTAGATTCCCATAGAATTCCAGTCATTGTGCTAATGCTAGTAGATTCCCATAGAATTCCAGTCATTGTGCTAATGCTAGTAGATTCCCATAGAATTCCAGTCATTGTGCTAATGCTAGTAGATTCCCATAGAATTCCAGTCATTGTGCTAATGCTAGTAGATTCCCATAGAATTCCAGTCATTGTGCTAATGCTAGTAGATTCCCATAGAATTCCAGTCATTGTGCTAATGCTAGTAGATTCCCATAGAATTCCAGTCATTGTGCTAATGCTAGTAGATTCCCATAGAATTCCAGTCATTGTGCTAATGCTAGTAGATTCCCATAGAATTCCAGTCATTGTGCTAATGCTAGTAGATTCCCATAGAATTCCAGTCATTGTGCTAATGCTAGTAGATTCCCATAGAATTCCAGTCATTGTGCTAATGCTAGTAGATTCCCATAGAATTCCAGTCATTGTGCTAATGCTAGTAGATTCCCATAGAATTCCAGTCATTGTGCTAATGCTAGTAGATTCCCATAGAATTCCAGTCATTGTGCTAATGCTAGTAGATTCCCATAGAATTCCAGTCATTGTGCTAATGCTAGTAGATTCCCATAGAATTCCAGTCATTGTGCTAATGGTAGTAGATTCCCATAGAATTCCAGTCATTGTGCTAATGCTAGTCGCTCGCGAAACTACCTCTAACGTCCTTCATACTGGACACAGAGACATAAAAACGTAAAGGGCCTCTGCCAAAATCCTGAAGTATCCCTTTAAGACAATACAATACATATTTCTTAATGCCTTATTTTGAAGGCCTAATTTTACCCTGATACAGTGGCCTACAACTCATGGTTTTACAGGCCACATCAAGTTCTGCAAGTCACATTATGCTGGCTTACAAAGTGATGTGTCATTCCTATTGATATCCAGCCAGAGCAGGGGATATCCAAAATGTATAATTTTTATTCACCTGCAACTGCCAGAGTTGGGAAGACTAAAATATCAGACTACCTAAAGCAATAAACTGGAACGACCATTTCATCAACTCTGGTTATTAACACCAACACTGGGGTTATTTAACACCACCAAGTGTTCATTTAACTCCTGAATCAACACTAGAAATGTTACCCTGAATAATCAACGCCAGGTAATACTGGCCAGTTTGCTGTGTACTCTTACTGTTACAGCTAAGAGTAACAAGCAATCATTGAGGAGTTGTTTTGATGGAAGTGAGGGAGCCTTCTTTTTGGCATTGACATCTTGGCAAATGTCTGTTGCATAACACCTACTTAGTTTCAGACAGGGCGGGCTGACTCCACAGCATTTTTACATGACAGAAGCCCGTGACAAACAAACATCAACCTCCTCAGGGGGAAACCATTTCCTTCTCTTTCTATCTCTCTTGGTTGTAGTGTACTTTTCCTCCAGATCAAAATGAGATATACTGACTCCAAACGGCACCCTATTCCCTATATAGTGCACTACTGGTCAAAAGTAGTGCACTATACTGTGGATATGGTCCCGTTTGGGACTCAGCCATAGTCTAGACACAGGGGAAGGAGATTGAAACCCCCTATAGACCAACTGGAGAGCCCAAAATACTGGGGATATGGTCCCATTTGGGACTCAGCCATAGTCTAGACACAGAGGAAGGAGATTGAAACCCCCTATAGACCAGCTGGAGAGCCCAAAATACTGTGGATATGGTCCCATTTGGGACTCAGCCATAGTCTAGACACAGGGGAAGGAGATTGAAACCCCCTATAGACCAACTGGAGACCCCAAAATACTGGGGATATGGTCCCATTTGGGACTCAGCCATAGTCTAGACACAGGGGAAGGCGATTGAAACCCCCTATAAACCAGCTGGAGAGCCCAAAATGTTTGAAATGTCCCTTTCCACCTCTTTCTCCAAATCATTAACTACAGGACAGTATCAGAAGACCTGTGCATAAGTACCAAGTGCTGCTTATCTTTGGGACAGGTGTAGTTTGTAATTTATTTATCCTTTTAAATGGAATATCATAATTTTTGGGGCATTAGTGGGAATAGTTTCCCATTCACAATTAGCGATGGTCACCCCAAAGTCTTGTTGCCATGCCGTTTCCCACCACAGAACACCAGAACATGGATAAAAAGAGAAGAAACAGCTCACCTGTTTTTACTCTGTGATTTGACTTTTAGATGTTCAATGATTATTTAAAAAATTAAAAGTTTCACCATATTAAAAGAGGTCAGTTCACGTAACAAGGTTGACCTTAAAATGAGGGACAGAAGTAAATCAATCACTAATAACAATAAATAAATAAAAATCTTCTGAAATGACTGTCAAAACAACAACATAACTAGGGCTTTACAATGATGGTGAAACTTGGAGAAATGTTGGGGTTAAGTGTGTTAACATCTTCCTAGGTGTCACGAGTCCGACCGAGGGTGGTTTCCCTTCCCGGTCGGGTGGCGCTCGGCGGTTGTCGTCACCGGCCTATTAGCTGCCACTGATTGTCTTTTCTCCCCCTCCTTGTATGTTTATTGGTAGCACCTGTTGGTGAATGATTAGTTTGTCTTTATCAGACAGCCGGCCCGCCTGGTTGTTGTGCGGGATTAATGATTGTAACCTTCGACTCTAATGTAGAGGAACGTGTTTGTTCCTGGTCGTGAAATTTCAGTTGTACCTTTCTCATTCCCCGTGTTTGGGGCCGTTATTATTGTGAGCACCCTGTGGTGCGTTGGTGCATTAAAAGAGCACAGCCTTGCACTCTCTGTCTCCTGCGTCTGACTCCACACCCACGACACCCGGAGCATTACACCAGGGTTGACAGAGGGACATGTCACAATGCAGAATTTTGGCACATTAGTTTGCCTTTATTCACATTAAAAATGAATGTGGTCTATATTAAAGGACACTTGATTTGATATCACAGGCTTTTAAAACTCAATATTGGTGCACAACTTCTCAAAGGGACGTAAAACACACGTATTGACTGGTACCACCCTGTTGTATGTGCAGCGTTGTTTCTTTTTAAAGGAGCTAGCATGGAGTATTATTCATTCCAGCTCGTAAATAAAATGGCATCGAATTAACAATGCTCCGAAAGCTGAAGGAAAGGTTTCTGGAAATCCTGGGAACTTTGGGAAAGATACTGGAATTTTGCAGCCCTAATTACCTGAGTTTTCCAACCAGGCTGCTGTTGTGAGGTAGGTCCAGGAAGTCCACCAGGAAGTCCATGCGTGCCTGGGTGTCTGTAGATGACAGGCCGTGGATCCTTCCGAAGAACGTCAGAGTGTCACTGATAGAAAACTCATTGTACAACGCCAGGTCCTAAAGGAGAAACACAATGTTATGTAATGGTATGTGTTGTGTTTTGGTGTGTTGTGTTTTGGTGTGTTGTGTTTTGGTGTGTTGTGTTTTGGTGTGTTGTGTTTTGGTGTGTTGTGTTTTGGTGTGTTGTGTTTTGGTGTGTTTTGGTGTGTTGTGTTTTGGTGTGTTGTGTTGTGTTTTGGTGTGTTGTGTTTTGGTGCGTTGTGTTTTGGTGCGTTGTGTTTTGGTGCGTTGTGTTTTGGTGCGTTGTGTTTTGGTGCGTTGTGTTTTGGTGTGTTGTGTTGTGTTTTGGTGCGTTGTGCTTTGGTGCGTTGTGCTTTGGTGCGTTGTGTTTTGGTGTGTTGTGTTTTGGTGTGTTGTGTTTTGGTGTGTTGTGTTTTGGTGCGTTGTGTTTTGGTGTGTTGTGTTGTGTTTTGGTGCGTTGTGCTTTGGTGCGTTGTGCTTTGGTGCGTTGTGTTTTGGTGCGTTGTGTTTTGGTGCGTTGTGTTTTGGTGCGTTGTGTTTTGGTGCGTTGTGTTTTGGTGTGTTGTGTTTTGGTGTGTTGTGTTGTGTTTTGGTGTGTTGTGTTTTGGTGCGTTGTGCTTTGGTGCGTTGTGTTTTGGTGCGTTGTGTTTTGGTGCGTTGTGTTTTGGTGCGTTGTGTTTTGGTGCGTTGTGTTTTGGTGCGTTGTGTTTTGGTGCGTTGTGTTTTGGTGCGTTGTGTTTTGGTGCGTTGTGTTTTGGTGTGTTGTGTTTTGGTGCGTTGTGCTTTGGTGCGTTGTGTTTTGGTGCGTTGTGTTTTGGTGCGTTGTGTTTTGGTGTGTTGTGTTTTGGTGCGTTGTGCTTTGGTGCGTTGTGTTTTGGTGCGTTGTGTTTTGGTGCGTTGTGCTTTGGTGCGTTGTGTTTTGGTGTGTTGTGTTTTGGTGTGTTGTGTTAATCAAGTGTTTGGCTGTGAGCTGTGAGTTGAAATCTTGGAAATAGAACCAGAAGGTAATTTTACGCTGAGTAGCGTGAACCTCTCGCGGAGCTGTGCTGCTTATGCCCAGGTTTCATTTAAGTGAAAAGGAGAGTCTCATTTCCAGACAAAGTTAAGAGTCTAGTACAGCAGGCCAGTTACACGAGATACCTCTTCTGTACCAAGGGTCAGTGCTATCCGGGATCCTTGGGACATCCCCAACCCTAAACGATAACCCTAACCCTAACCTTAACCCCAACCCCTACCCTAACCTTCCCTTAAATGTCTTAAATGTATATTCATCATCATCAGCACCACCCCAACATCAATGATTTGCAGTAAAAAAGGTAGAGGAAGATAAGTAGACAATTAGTAGACAATTACAAGGCAATGCCTCCTCATAATTGGCTAAAATCACATGATGCACACCGATGATGTAATTGAAAACACTTATCTTCCTCTATTTGTTTTACTAGAAAACATAGAAACACTCCATTTTAACATACAGTGCCTTGCGAAAGTATTCGGCCCCCTTGAACTTTGCGACCTTTTGCCACATTTCAGGCTTCAAACATAAAGATATAAAACTGTATTTTTTTGTGAAGAATCAACAACAAGTGGGACACAATCATGAAGTGGAACTACATTTATTGGATATTTCAAACTTTTTTAACAAATCAAAAACTGAAAAATTGGGTGTGCAAAATTATTCAGCCCATTTACTTTCAGTGCAGCAAACTCTCTCCAGAAGTTCAGTGAGGATCTCTGAATGATCCAATGTTGACCTAAATGACTAATGATGATAAATACAATCCACCTGTGTGTAATCAAGTCTCCGTATAAATGCACCTGCACTGTGATAGTCTCAGAGGTCCGTTAAAAGCGCAGAGAGCATCATGAAGAACAAGGAACACACCAGGCAGGTCCGAGATACTGTTGTGAAGAAGATTAAAGCCGGATTTGGATACAAAAAGATTTCCCAAGCTTTAAACATCCCAAGGAGCACTGTGCAAGCGATAATATTGAAATGGAAGGAGTATCAGACCACTGCAAATCTACCAAGACCTGGCCGTCCCTCTAAACTTTCAGCTCATACAAGGAGAAGACTGATCAGAGATGCAGCCAAGAGGCCCATGATCACTCTGGATGAACTGCAGAGATCTTCAGCTGAGGTGGGAGACTCTGTCCATAGGACAACAATCAGTCGTATATTGCACAAATCTGGCCTTTATGGAAGAGTGGCAAGAAGAAAGCCATTTCTTAAAGATATCCATAAAAAGTGTTGTTTAAAGTTTGCCACAAGCCACCTGGGAGACACACCAAACATGTGGAAGAAGGTGCTCTGGTCAGATGAAACCAAAATTGAACTTTTTGGCAACAATGCAAATGTTATGTTTGGCGTAAAAGCAACACAGCTCATCACACTGAACACACCATCCCCACTGTCAAACATGGTGGTGGCAGCATCATGGTTTGGGCCTGCTTTTCTTCAGCAGGGACAGGGAAGATGGTTAAAATTGATGGGAAGATGGATGGAGCCAAATACAGGACCATTCTGGAAGAAAACCTAATGGAGTCTGCAAAAGACCTGAGACTGGGACGGATATTTGTCTTCCAACAAGACAATGATCCAAAACATAAAGCAAAATCTACAATGGAATGGTTCAAAAATAAACATATCCAGGTGTTAGAATGGCCAAGTCAAAGTCCAGACCTGAATCCAATCGAGAATCTGTGGAAAGAACTGAAAACTGCTGTTCACAAATGCTCTCCATCCAACCTCACTGAGCTCGAGCTGTTTTGCAAGGAGGAATGGGGAAAAAATTCAGTCTCTCGATGTGCAAAACTGATAGAGACATACCCCAAGCGACTTACAGCTGTAATCGCAGCAAAAGGTGGCGCTACAAAGTATTAACTTAAGGGGCTGAATAATTTTGCACGCCCAATTTTTCAGTTTTTGATTTGTTAAAAAAGTTTGAAATATCCAATAAATGTCGTTCCACTTCATGAATGTGTCCCACTTGTTGTTGATTCTTCACAAAAAAATAAAGTTTTATATCTTTATGTTTGAAGCCTGAAATGTGGCAAAAGGTCGCAAAGTTCAAGGGGGCCGAATACTTCCGCAAGGCACTGTATGTTGATGTTGTGGTGGTGCTGGAGATGATGAACATGAAGTGGACATTTTTTTACAAGTATTAAATTGATGTACTTTTTAACTCCCTTTTCTCCCCAATTTCGTGATATCCATTTGGTAGTTACAGTCTTGTCCCATCGATGCAACTCCCGTATGGACTCGGGAGAGGCGAAGGTCAGGAGTCATGCGTCCTCTGAAACACGACCCCCGCCAAGCCGCACTGCTTCTTGACACGCTGCTCGTTTAACCCGGAAGGCGGCCGCACCCATGTGTCGGAGAAAACACCGTCCAGCTGGCGACCGACGTCGTCCGGCCCGCCACAAGGAGTCGCTAGATCGTGATGGGACAAGGACATCCTGGGCCGGCCAAACCCTTCCCTAACACGGACGATGCTGGGCCAATTGTGCGCCGCCTCATGGGTCTCCCGGTCGTGGCCAGCTACGACACAGCCTAGGATTGAACCAGGGTCTGTAGTGATGCCTGTATCGATGCGCCACTCAGAAGGCACAAGTAGATTTTTTTAAAATGTCCCTTTAACCTTAACCCCTTCCCCTAACCTTAACCCCTTCCCCTAACCTTAACCCCTACCCTTAACCTTAACCCCTACCCTTACCCCAACCTTAACCCTTACCTAACCCGAACCCTAACCTTAACCAAGGACCATGGAGGATGACACCCCCTGGCTATGACTCTATTCCTAAGTAACTGATTATTTGACCACGCTGGTCATTTATGAACATTTGAACATCTTGGCCATGTTCTGTTATAATCTCCACCCGGCACAGCCAGAAGAGGACTGTCCACCCCACATAGCCTGGTTCCTCTCTAGGTTTCTTCCTAGGTTTTGGCCTTTCTAGGGAGTTTTTCCTAGCCACCATGCTTCTACACCTGCATTGCTTGCTGTTTTGGGTTTCAGGCTGGGTTTCTGTACAGCACTTTGAGATATCAGCTGATGTAAGAAGGGCTATATAAATAAATTTGACTTGATTTGATAACAGTGTACCTGTGGCATGTACCCCACCATCCTCCCAGGGACCTGGTGTCCAGGAAATGCGGGTGGCTTCCCCAACACACTGATGTGCCCTCGGGAGATCTTCAGGGTTCCCAGAATGCATTTCAACAGCGTGGTCTTCCCACATCCACTCGGACCCAGCAGGCCGTAGCTGCAAGGTAAGAGAGAACAGAATTTTGGGTTAAAAAAAATTGACATGAGAGCTAAATCATAGATATCTACTTTAGCCCTCAAACTCAACTCTGGACCTCCAAGCCAGTCCCACTGCATTTTCTCATTGTTCCCCTTTAGTCAGTTACTGATTTAGACCTGGGACAACAGGTGGGTGTGATTAATGATCAGGTATAACAGAGAACCAGCAGACTCCAGACCTCGTAGGGTTGAGTACCCCTGTACTATATATAGTATGATAGCATTTCTACCCTTATTCCCCCCCCCCCCCCAAAAAAGAAAACGGCACCTGCCCTGCGTGCTGTACAGTAATCAGGCCCTATTCCTTGTAAGGGTATCATAGCAATCCATGCTTTGGTTTTGTTTACTTGGCCATTGTGTGAAATGTGGCACAAATCCAATGTTAGTTAAAGGTACCTACAGTATATAGACTAGTGTCTTTTCACACTTCATGTCCAAATCATCATAAAGTATCTAAAACTTAATAGTGTCACTCAATTAACTTACTTATATAAGATTTGGACACGAAGCCTGATTTTGTTGTAATGTCAGTGTGGGTTACTAACATGTGTCCCTGTGGTACGGTCAAGTTGAGGTTACTCAGGACTTTGAGTTTCCCGTACGACCGACACACTTCCCGACACCTGATCGCCAAATCCTCCAATCCGGGGGAGGGGGGAGGAGCTTCCTGGTCTGCCTTCATCCTTCCTTCTGTCAACTGGAAGAAGAAAAACAAATGTAAAAAAAAAAATAATATAATAATAATAATAATAATAATATAAATATATATATTTCCCCCCATAATTATAACTTTATTAAGGCAGGAATAGTAGTGAACAACAGGGGGATAAAGATGCAGAATTGCAGTGGGGTCCAGATTGGTAGATTGCTGGTACCAACAGTGTATATACAGCAGTCACTGTTACCCATGCGGGGGGGTGTATATATAGCAGCCACTGTTACCCATGCTGGGGGGGTGTATATATAGCAGCCACTGTTACCCATGCTGGGGGGGTGTATATATAGCAGCCACTGTTCACATGCTGGGGGGGTGTATATATAGCAGCCACTGTTACCCATGCTGGGGGGAGTGTATATATAGCAGCCACTGTTACCCATGCTGGGGGGAGTGTATATATAGCAGCCACTGTTACCCATGCTGGGGGGGTGTATATATAGCAGCCACTGTTACCCATGCTGGGGGGGTGTATATATAGCAGCCACTGTTACCCATGCTGGGGGGGGTGTATATATAGCAGCCACTGTTACCCATGCTGGGGGGGTGTATATATAGCAGACACTGTTACCCATGCTGGGGGGGTGTATATATAGCAGCCACTGTTCACATGCTGGGGGGGTGTATATATAGCAGCCACTGTTCACATGCTGGGAGGGTGTATATATAGCAGCCACTGTTATCCATGCTGGGGGGGGGGGGTGTATATATAGCAGCCACTGTTACCCATGCTGGGGTGGTGTATATATAGCAGTCACTGTTACCCATGCTGGGGGGAGTGTATATATAGCAGCCACTGTTACCCATGCTGGGTGGGTGTATATATAGCAGCCACTGTTACCCATGCTGGGTGGGTGTATATATAGCAGCCACTGTTACCCATGCTGGGGGGGTGTATATATAGCAGCCACTGTTACCCATGCTGGGGGGGTGTATATATAGCAGCCACTGTTACCCATGCTGGGGGGAGTGTATATATAGCAGCCACTGTTACCCATGCTGGGTGGGTGTATATATAGCAGCCACTGTTACCCATGCTGGGGGGAGTGTATATATAGCAGACACTGTTACCCATGCTGGGGGGGTGTATATATAGCAGCCACTGTTACCCATGCTGGGGGTGGTGTATATATAGCAGACACTGTTACCCATGCTGGGGTGGTGTATATATAGCAGCCACTGTTACCCATGCTGGGGGTGGTGTATATATAGCAGCCACTGTTACCCATGCTGGGGGGAGTGTATATATAGCAGCCACTGTTACCCATGCTGGGGGGGTGTATATATAGCAGCCACTGTTACCCATGCTGGGGGTGGTGTATATATAGCAGCCACTGTTACCCATGCTGGGGGGGGTGTATATATAGCAGCCACTGTTACCCATGCTGGGGGGGTGTATATATAGCAGCCACTGTTACCCATGCTGGGGTGGTGTATATATAGCAGCCACTGTTATCCATGCTGGGGGGAGTGTATATATAGCAGCCACTGTTACCCATGCTGGGGGGGTGTATATATAGCAGCTACTGTTACACATGCTGGGGGGGTGTATATATAGCAGCCACTGTTACCCATGCTGGGGGGGTGTATATATAGCAGCCACTGTTACCCATGCTGGGGGGAGTGTATATATAGCAGCCACTGTTACCCATGCTGGGGGGGTGTATATATAGCAGCCACTGTTACCCATGCTGGGGGGGTGTATATATAGCAGCCACTGTTACCCATGCTGGGGGGGGTGTATATAGGGTAGCCTAGTGGTTAGTGGTTAGAGGGTAGCCTAGTGGTTAGAGCGTTGAACTAGTAACCGGAAGTTCAAACCCCCGAGCTGACAAGGTACAAATCTGTCGTTCTGCCCCTGAACAGGCAGTTAACCCACTGTTCCCAGGCCGTCATTGAAAATAAGAATTTGTTCTTAACTGACTTGCCTGGTTAAATAAAGGTAAAATAAAAAAATAAAAATAAATAGCAGCCACTGTTACCCATGCTGGGGGGGTGTATATATAGCAGACACTGTTACCCATGCTGGGGGGGTGTATATATAGCAGCCACTGTTCACATGCTGGGGGGGTGTATATATAGCAGCCACTGTTCACATGCTGGGGGGGTGTATATATAGCAGCCACTGTTATCCATGCTGGGGGGGGGGGGGTGTATATATAGCAGCCACTGTTACCCATGCTGGGGGGAGTGTATATATAGCAGCCACTGTTACCCATGCTGGGTGGGTGTATATATAGCAGCCACTGTTACCCATGCTGGGTGGGTGTATATATAGCAGCCACTGTTACCCATGCTGGGGGGGTGTATATATAGCAGCCACTGTTACCCATGCTGGGGGGGTGTATATATAGCAGCCACTGTTACCCATGCTGGGTGGGTGTATATATAGCAGCCACTGTTACCCATGCTGGGTGGGTGTATATATAGCAGCCACTGTTACCCATGCTGGGGGGGTGTATATATAGCAGCCACTGTTACCCATGCTGGGGGGGTGTATATATAGCAGCCACTGTTACCCATGCTGGGGGGAGTGTATATATAGCAGCCACTGTTACCCATGCTGGGTGGGTGTATATATAGCAGCCACTGTTACCCATGCTGGGGGGAGTGTATATATAGCAGACACTGTTACCCATGCTGGGGGGTGTATATATAGCAGCCACTGTTACCCATGCTGGGGGTGGTGTATATATAGCAGACACTGTTACCCATGCTGGGGTGGTGTATATATAGCAGCCACTGTTACCCATGCTGGGGGGAGTGTATATATAGCAGCCACTGTTACCCATGCTGGGGGGAGTGTATATATAGCAGACACTGTTACCCATGCTGGGGTAGTGTATATATAGCAGCCACTGTTACCCATGCTGGGGGGAGTGTATATATAGCAGCCACTGTTACCCATGCTGGGTGGGTGTATATATAGCAGCCACTGTTACCCATGCTGGGGGGGTGTATATATAGCAGCCACTGTTACCCATGCTGGGGGGGTGTATATATAGCAGCCACTGTTACCCATGCTGGGGGGAGTGTATATATAGCAGCCACTGTTACCCATGCTGGGGGGGTGTATATATAGCAGCCACTGTTACCCATGCTGGGGGGGGAGTGTATATATAGCAGACACTGTTACCCATGCTGGGGGTGGTGTATATATAGCAGACACTGTTACCCATGCTGGGGTGGTGTATATATAGCAGCCACTGTTACCCATGCTGGGGGGAGTGTATATATAGCAGCCACTGTTACCCATGCTGGGGGGAGTGTATATATAGCAGACACTGTTACCCATGCTGGGGTAGTGTATATATAGCAGCTACTGTTACCCATAATGGGGGGAGTGTATATATAGCAGCCACTGTTACCCATGCTGGGGTAGTGTATATATAGCAGCCACTGTTACCCATAATGGGGGGAGTGTATATATAGCAGCCACTGTTACCCATGCTGGGGTAGTGTATATATAGCAGCTACTGTTACCCATAATGGGGGGAGTGTATATATAGCAGCCACTGTTACCCATGCTGGGGGGGTGTATATATAGCAGCCACTGTTACCCATAATGGGGGTGGTGTATATATAGCAGCCACTGTTACCCATGCTGGGGGGAGTGTATATATAGCAGCCACTGTTACCCATGCTGGGGGGGTGTATATATAGCAGCCACTCTTACCCATGCTGGGGGTGGTGTATATATAGCAGCCACTGTTACCCATGCTGGGGGGGGTGTATATATAGCAGCCACTGTTACCCATGCTGGGGGGGTGTATATATAGCAGCCACTGTTACCCATGCTGGGGTGGTGTATATATAGCAGCCACTGTTACCCATGCTGGGGGGGTGTATATATAGCAGCCACTGTTACCCATGCTGGGGGGAGTGTATATATAGCAGACACTGTTACCCATGCTGGGTGGGTGTATATATAGCAGCCACTGTTACCCATGCTGGGGGGAGTGTATATATAGCAGCCACTGTTACCCATGCTGGGGGTGTATATATAGCAGCCACTGTTACCCATGCTGGGGGGGTGTATATATAGCAGCTACTGTTACCCATGCTGGGTGGGTGTATATATAGCAGCCACTGTTCACATGCTGGGTGGGTGTATATATAGCAGCCACTGTTACCCATGCTGGGGGGAGTGTATATATAGCAGCTACTGTTACCCATGCTGGGTGGGTGTATATATAGCAGCCACTGTTACCCATGCTGGGTGGGTGTATATATAGCAGACACTGTTACCCATGCTGGGGGGAGTGTATATATAGCAGACACTGTTACCCATGCTGGGTGGGTGTATATATAGCAGCCACTGTTCACATGCTGGGTGGGTGTATATATAGCAGCTACTGTTACCCATGCTGGGGTGGTGTATATATAGCAGCTACTGTTACCCATGCTGGGGGGGTGTATATATAGGAGTCACTTTTACCCATGCTGGGATGGTGTATATATAGCAGCCACTGTTACCCATGCTGGGTGGGTGTATATATAGCAGCTACTGTTACCCATGCTGGGGTGGTGTATATATAGCAGCCACTGTTACCCATGCTGGGATGGTGTATATATAGCAGCCACTGTTACCCATACTGGGATGGTGTATATATAGCAGCTACTGTTACCCATGCTGGGTGGGTGTATATATAGCAGCTACTGTTACCCATGCTGGGATGGTGTATATATAGCAGCCACTGTTACCCATGCTGGGTGGGTGTATATATAGCAGCTACTGTTACCCATGCTGGGGTGGTGTATATATAGCAGCCACTGTTACCCATGCTGGGATGGTGTATATATAGCAGCCACTGTTACCCATGCTGGGATGGTGTATATATAGCAGCTACTATTACCCATGCTGGGTGGGTGTATATATAGCAGCTACTGTTACCCATGCTGGGTGGGTGTATATATAGCAGCCACTGTTACCCATGCTGGGGTAGTGTATATATAGCAGCTACTGTTACCCATGCTGGGTGGGTGTATATATAGCAGCCACTGTTACCCATGCTGGGGGGAGTGTATATATAGCAGCTACTGTTACCCATGCTGGGTGGGTGTATATATAGCAGCCACTGTTACCCATGCTGGGTGGGTGTATATATAGCAGACACTGTTACCCATGCTGGGTGGGTGTATATATAGCAGCCACTGTTACCCATGCTGGGGGGAGTGTATATATAGCAGCCACTGTTACCCATGCTGGGGGGTGTATATATAGCAGCCACTGTTACCCATGCTGGGGGGGGTATATATATAGCAGCTACTGTTACCCATGCTGGGTGGGTGTATATATAGCAGCCACTGTTCACATGCTGGGTGGGTGTATATATAGCAGCCACTGTTACCCATGCTGGGGGGAGTGTATATATAGCAGCTACTGTTACCCATGCTGGGTGGGTGTATATATAGCAGCCACTGTTACCCATGCTGGGTGGGTGTATATATAGCAGACACTGTTACCCATGCTGGGGGGAGTGTATATATAGCAGACACTGTTACCCATGCTGGGGGGGTGTATATATAGCAGCCACTGTTCACATGCTGGGGGGGTGTATATATAGCAGCCACTGTTACCCATGCGGGGGGGTGTATATATAGCAGCCACTGTTACCCATGCTGGGGGGGTGTATATATAGCAGCCACTGTTACCCATGCTGGGGGGGTGTATATATATAGCAGCCACTGTTACCCATGCTGGGGGGGTGTATATATAGCAGCCACTGTTACCCATGCTGGGGGGGTGTATATATATAGCAGCCACTGTTACCCATGCTGGGGGGGTGTATATATAGCAGCCACTGTTACCCATGCTGGGGGGGTGTATATATATAGCAGCCACTGTTACCCATGCTGGGGGGGTGTATATATATAGCAGCCACTGTTACCCATGCTGGGGGGGTGTATATATATATATAGCAGCCACTGTTACCCATGCTGGGGGGAGTGTATATATATAGCAGCCACTGTTACCCATGCTGGGGGGGTGTACATATATAGCAGCCACTGTTACCCATGCTGGGGGGGTGTATATATAGCAGCCACTGTTACCCATGCTGGGGAGTGGTGTATATATAGCAGACACTATTACCCATGCTGGGTCCATTAAAAAAAAGCTTTTTGTTCTTAATTTAAGGTTAGGGTTAGACATTAAGGCTAACAGTGTGGTTAAGGTTAGGGTTAGACATTAGGGCTAACGGTGTGATTAAGGTTAGGGTTAGACATTAGGGCTAACAGTGTGGTTAAGGTTAGGGTTAAGCATTAGGGCTACATTGTGGTTAAGGTTAGGGTAAGGCATTAGGGCTAACAGCGTGGTTAAGGTTAGGGTTAGACATTAGGGCTAACAGTGTGGTTAAGGTTAGGGTTAGGCATTAGGGCTAACAGTGTGGTTATGGTTATGGTTAGACATTAGGGCTGACAGTGTGGTTATGGTTATGGTTAGACATTAGGGCTGACAGTCTAGTTAAGGTTAGGGTTAGGCATTAGGGCTAACAGTGTGGTTAAGGTTAAGGTTAGACATTAGTGCTAACAGTGTGGTTAAGGTTTAAAATTCAATTTTATGACTTTGTTGCTGTGACAGCTAGTGACCATTCTTCGGAGCTGCCTCCAGGGCAAGACTCATGACAATAAATGGCAATCTGACACCATAACTAGGTGTCACCCCCAAATGGCACCCTATTGGGGAGGGGGGGGGGGGGGGGTTGGCGCGCCCCCCCCCCACTTGGGTTGTGCCGCGGAGGAGATCTTTGTGGGCTATTCTCGGCCTTGTCTCAAGATGGGAAGTCGGTGGTTGAAGATATCCCTCTAGTGGTGTGGGGGCTGTGCTTTTGCAAAGTGGGTGGGGTTACATCCTTCCTGTTTGGCCCTGTCCGGGGTATCACCGGATGGGGCCACAGTGTCTCCTGACCCCTCCTGTCTCAGCCTCCAGTATTTATGCTGCAGTAGTTTATGTGTCGGGGGGCTAGGGTAAGTCTGTTATATCTGGAGTACTTCTCCTGTCTTATCCGGTGTCCTGTGTGAATTTAAGTATGCTCTCTCTAATTCTCTCTTTCTCTCTTAGGATCTGAGCCCGAGGACCATGCCTCAGGACTACCTGGCATGATGACTCCTTGCTGTCCCCAGTCCACCTGGCCGTGCTGCTGCTCCAGTTTCAACTGTTCTGCCTGCGGCTATGGAATCCTGACCTGTTCACCGGACGTGCTACCTGTCCCAGACCTGCTGTTTTCAACTCTCTAGAGACAGCAGGAGTGGTAGAGATAATCTTAATGATCGGCTATGAAAAGCCAACTGACATTTACTCCTGAGGTGCTGACTTGCTGCACCCTCGACAACTACTGTGATTATTATTATTTGACCATGCGGGTCCATTTCCTGCAATTTTACACATTTTGCCATTGATTACTACAAGTTTAAATAGCTGGCCCTAGACTAACTTCCCAATCTAAAATGGTTAGCTAACATGGGCCAATTGAGTGACAATCAGAGCCTGACATAACAAGTGGAACCCTGACCTGTTCACCGGACGTGCTACCTGTCCCAGACCTGCTGTTTTCAACTCTCTAGAGACAGCAGGAGTGGTAGAGATAATCTGAACGACCGGATGTGAAGATCCAACTGACATTTACTCCTGAGGTGCTGACCTGTTGCACCCTCTACAACCACTGTGATTATTATTATTTGACCCTGCTGGTCATCTATGAACATTTGAACATCTTGGCCATGTTCTGTTATAATCTCCACCCGGCACAGCCAGAAGAGGACTGGCCACCCCTCATAGCCTGGTTCCTCTCTAGGTTTCTTCCTAGGTTTTGGCCTTTCTAGGGAGTTTTTCCTAGCCACCGTGCTTCTACACCTGCATTGCTTGCTGTTTGGGGTTTTAGGCTGGGTTTCTGTACAGCACTTTGAGATATCAGTTGATGTTCGAAGGGCTATATAAATACATTTGATTTGATTTGATATTCCTTACATAGTGCATTATTTAGAGGCTATAGTGGTATATATAGGGAGCCATTTTGGATCCACCATGGGTCGAATAATCTTTAATCCCTGCCTACTTTCCCTGGCTTCCCTTGTTTGTCTCCCTTTCTCTGTGTTGGCTTCCCTTGTTTGTCTCCCTTTCTCTGTGTTGGCTTCCCCTGTTTGTCTCCCTTTCTCTGTGTTGGCTTCCCCTGTTTGTCTCCCTTTCTCTGTGTTGGCTTCCCTTGTTTGTCTCCCTTTCTCTGTGTTGGCTTCCCTTGTTTGTCTCCCTTTCTCTATGTTGGCTTCCCCTGTTTGTCCCCGTTTCTCTGTGTTTGCTTCCCCTGTTTCATTCTCCCTTTCTCTGTGTTGGCTTCCCTTGTTTGTCTCCCTTTCTCTGTGTTGGCTTCCCTTGTTTGTCTCCCTTTCTCTGTGTTTGCTTCCCTTGTTTGTCTCCCTTTTTCTGAGTTGGCTTCCCCGTTCTCCCTCACATAATCCAGCATCTTTCATTCCACTGTTGGGAGATTAGAGGGAAACCACTCCGTAATCTGACTCCATTGATCAAGATCACCTTCTTTGACACAATGCCACATGTCGTCTGTGTACCAGTCTGTTTAGATAACATTCCACTCCTTTCACTCTGTGTTAGGTGCCAAAGAATGTTTGGCAATGAAACAGAGTGCAAGGAATAGAATGCTGGCTAAACCAACTGGTACCCAAGCTATGACACATGGCAGTATATGGACAGAAAGGAGCCATTGTTGGACTGTAATAACATTGTAATACAGGATATAGTTTAGTGAGACATTATAGGACTATAGCCTTTCTACACAGACAGACAGCATTAATTAACTGCAAAAAAAATTTGGACATGGGTTCTTATCTTTCTGCGTGAAGAATAAATTCAAGTTCAACGTTTTTATTAATCGAATTGCAGACAACACTCTCTGAAATACTTGATTAACAGATTAAAAGACTCCATCTCCAGTTAAAGAAGCTCCATAAAAAAAGTAATAGTCAAATAGGACAATAATAATAATTTGAGTCATATAACAAACAGATGTTACAATATTTAGTAAAGCATCCAGTTCAGGGGTGTGAAACATGCGGCCAGCGGGCCAGATCCGGCCCTTGAGACAATTCAATCCGGCCCGCTGGTGGTTTGAGAAGAAATATATATATATATATATATATATATATATACACATAGATATAACCTGCCTTGTACCCCTGCACATTGGCTCGGTACTGGTACTCCCTGTATATAGCCATGTTATTGTTATTCATTGTAAGTAGGAATTTGTTCTTAACTGACTTGCCAAGTTCAATAATAGTTCAATTTTTTAAAAACATTTTAAAAAAAACAAGCTCCAAAGAAAATGTGCAAATGTTCTTATTTTTTAACTCTGCATTGTTGGTTAGAGCTTGTAAGTAAGCATTTCACAGTAAAGTCTACACCTGTTGGTTAAGGGCTTGTAAGTAAGCATTTCACAGTAAAGTCTACACCTGTTGTATTCGGCGCATGTAACAGATACAATTTCATTGGATTTAAAATTTCTAACACCAAAATCTAAACTGTGTAGAAATGAGAATAGACCTACATTTATAATCCAGTTTGCTAACAGTCATCGAAACAGTCAGGGAGCAGAGAAAACTCCAATAGCAATGGACAGAGGAATATTTTGTTGTTGTACATTTTGACAGTGAGGAAATACAACCAATTTCAGGTGCAGCCCTTTGGACCACAATGGAAAACAGTTGGAAGAGCCAGACTACACTTGATGAGTCTGATAAGTGACAAATCGATTCATCGTTATCATTTCAGATATGCTCCGATACGGTACCATACCGTTGAATCAATCTTTGAAAGAACCACAGATAAGCAAATACAAAAACACCAGCTGTAATTTAGCCAACTAGGAAAACATTGGTCCTAAATTACAACAGGGACTCACCTGAAAAGGGCCCCTTACACAAGAAGGAGCTGAAGTCTAGAAGATGGAGAGCAGCAACATAGCCTATAGTACTGTAGCAATGAGTGTGTGTGCCTAGCCTGCTGTGTGAAAACATGAACCAACAGAAGTAAACATTGTGTGAAGATCAGCTGACAGTTCCATGTCATCAGGGTGTAGTTGGTCTATAGCCTATTTCAAAGTGGTAGAACAGGTTGGTTCTTGAGAAGGGAGAAGAGGCATTATTCAGACTGAATGCATGCAGGCCTCTTGCTCCGGAATCAATGCACCTGTTAACGTACTACTAAATGACAAAAGTAGCTGCAGATGTAAGATCTTAAATTGATCACTTTTGTTGCAGAGAATTTTCCTGCACAGCAGGAAATGGAAACTTGTAGTGTATTCAATGTACAAAAAGGCTTCTAAAGTTTATAATTTCCAGTTTAAAATGTCTTATTTGATTTGCCCTAACAAAAAATGTAGCAACCCCTACAAAAAAAATAAAAACAACAATAGACACATCAAATGTTATTTGTCACATGCATGGTTAGCTGATTTTTAATGTGAGTGTAGCGAAATGCTTGTACTTCTAGTTCCGACCATGCAGTAATATCTAACAATTTGTCACGTTCGTCGTAAGGATCGGACCAAGGCGCAGCGTGAGTAGAGTTCCACATAATTTTAATAAATCAAAACTCACTGACCAAAACAACAACCAACCAAACTAAACGTGACGCTACTGATGTGCACTAAGGCAACTATACATAGACAAGATCCCACAACACAAATGAGGAAAATAGCTTCCTAAATATGATCCCCAATCAGAGACAACGATAAACAGCTGTCTCTGATTGGGAACCATATCAGGCCAACATAGACATACAAAAACCCCTAGACATACAAAGACCCTAGACATACAAAAACTAGAGTACCCACCCTAGTCACACTGACCAAACCAAAATATAGACCCCTCGGAACCGTCGCCGGAGGTTCCGGACTGTGGACCGGCGCCCTGCGGTTCCGGACTGTGGACCGTCGCCGGAGGTTCCCGGACTGTGGACCGTCGCCGGAGGTTCCCGGACTGTGGACCGGAGGTTCCCGGACTGTGGACCGGAGGTTCCCGGACTGTGGACCGTCGCCGGAGGTTCCCGGACTGTGGACCGTCGCCGGAGGTTCCCGGACTGTGGCCCGTCGCCGGAGGTTCCCGGACTGTGGCCCGTCGTTGGAGGTTCCGGACTGTGGCCCGTCGTTGGAGGTCCCGGACTGTGGACCGTCGCCGGAAGCTCTGGACTGGGAATTGTTGCCGGAAGCTCTGGAGTGTGGAGGCGCACTGGTGGCCTGATGCGTGGGACCGGTACAGGTGGCACCGGGCTGAAGACATGCACCTCGGGGCGAGTGCGGGGAGGAGGCACAGGACACACTGGATTGTGGAGGCCCACTGGAGGTCTGATGCGTGGTGCCGGCACTGGTGGTACCGGGCTGGTGACATGGATCTCAGGGCGAGTGCGAGGAAGAGGCATAGGACGTACTGGACTGTGAAGGCGCACTGGAGGCCTGGAGCGTAGAGCTGGCACACTGTGTCCTGGCTGGATGCTCACTTTAGCTCGATAAGTGCGGGGCGCTGGCACAGGACGCACTGGGCTGTGAAGACGCACTGGGGATATAGCGTGTAAAGCCGGCGCAGGATATCCTGGTCCGAAGAGGTGTACTAGAGACCAGGAGCGCTGAGCCGGCACAACCCGTCCTGGCTGGATGCCCACTCTAGCACAGCAAATGCGGGGAGCTGGCGCATCACTGCATAACATGGTGCCTGACCAGTCACACGCTCCCCACAGTAAGATGGCTCAGGTCTAAACCCTACCTCCGTCAATGTCCCCGTGTTCGTCCTGCCTTTTGTGCTTCCATCGTTGCCCTGACTCCTCGTATCGTCGCCTTTCCTCTTTCGCTGCCTCCGCCTGCTTCCATGGCAGGGTCTTGTCCCCTACCATAACTTCCTCCCATGTCCATGATGTCCTCCACTCACTTTTCTCCCAGGCCAGGATCCCTGCTCCTCTTAAACACGCTGCTTGGTCCGTTGGTGGTGGGAGCTTCTGTCACGTTCGTCGTAAGGATCGGACCAAGGCGCAGCGTGAGTAGAGTTCCACATCATTTTAATAAATCAAAACTCACTGAACAAAACAACAAACAACCAAACGAAACGTGCCGCTACTGATGTGGACTAAGGCAACTATACATAGACAAGGTCCCACAACACAAATTAGGAAAATGGCTACCTAAATATGATCCCCAATCAGAGACAACGATAAACAGCTGTATATCAGGCCAACATAGACATACAAAAACCCCATGACATACAAAGGCCTTAGACATACAAAAACTAGAGTACCCACCCTAGTCACACCCTGACCTAACCAACATATATAGAAAAACAGAGATATCTAAGGTCAGGGCTTGACAATTTCACAACAACTACCTTATACACACACAAGTGTAAAGTAATGAACAAGAAAATGTACCTATAAATATATGGATGAGTGATGGCCGTGCGGCTTAGGCAAGATGCAGTGGATGGTATAGAGTACAGTATATACATATGAGATGAGTAATGTAGGGTATGTAAACATTATATAAAGTGGCATTTTTTTAAAGTGGCTAGTGATACATTTATTACATCCAATTATTAAATATTAAAGTGGCTAGAGATTAAGTCAGTATGTTGGCAACAGCCATTCAATGTTAGTGATGGCTGTTTAACAGTCTGATGGCCTTGAGATAGAAGCTGTTTTTCAGTCTCTCGGTCCCTGCTTTGATGCACCTGTTCTGACCTCACCTTCTGGATGATAGCGGGGTGAACAGGCAGTGGCTCGGGTGGTTGGTTGTCCTTGACGATCTTCTTGGCCTTCCTGTGACATCGGGTGGTGTAGGTGTCCTGGAGGGCAGGTAGTTTGCCCCCCGGTGATGCGTTGTGCAGACCTCACTACCCTCTGGAGAGCCTTGCGGTTGTGGGCGGAGCAGTTTCCGTACCAGGCGGTACTATCTTGGCTTTTTGCATTAGTTTCCCTACTTTAGGTCTATGTGTGGCTGCATTATTTTCCCTAGTTTAGGTCTATGTGTGGCTGCATTAGTTTCTGTAGTTTAGGTGTATGTGTGGCAGCAGGATGCCATCTTAGCATAATAAACAGAGCAGTCTTCAATATAACCTATATTGTTTCTATCTAAAACAAAATGCCCCCCCCCCCCCCCTGCTGCAGTTACGGCGAGGGACACTATTTTCTTTGGAGCTTGTGTTGCACTGATACGTTCCCAGGTTTTCAAGACACCCTGGTTGGAGGATTCCTAGATTTCCTGTGTATTCCCTCCTGATTTCAGGAATCTTCCAACCGGAATTTCTGGAAAACCTGGGAATTTTGGGGAAGTTAGAGGAATTTTCCAACCCTAGGATATACACTATTCCATAGAATTATTCCAAATGTACCTCTCCTACCTTCCTGAGGAAACCTCTGGCGTATGGTCGTCCTCTTAAGCAATAAGGACCGAGGGGGTGTGGAATATGGCCAATATAACACGGCTAAGGGCTGTTCTTGGGCACAACGCAACACGGAGTGCCTGGATACAGTCCTTAGCCGTGGTGGGAGCTGGTTCGGGTCCCCGATAGGTTGCTGGTTCGGGTCCCAGTTTTGACTTGGTGGGAGATCTGTCGACGTGTGTGTGTTTGGGGGGGTTGAGAAGTTGGAAAGAAGTGAACGAGAGAGATGAAGAGAATAGACAGACCAGGGAAGAGAGGAGGATGGTAGGAGATATGTCCTGGGCTAGTCCCCATGACTTGAAGAGAGGAGGATGGTAGGAGATATGTCCTGGGATAGTCCCCATGACTTGAAGAGAGGAGGATGGTAGGAGATATGTCCTGGGATAGTCCCCATGACTTGAAGAGAGGAGGACGGTAGGAGATATTGTTATGGGTGTATGCCATCTGGTGGTAAATGTTAATTACTGCAACTCCAGTGTTTACCGGTGTGCTTGAGATACCCGGATGTATTGTAATGTACTGAACAAGACTGGTTACTCGCATCGATGCCTCTGTCTCATCATTTAACATTCAAACAGATATGTCCTGGGCTAGCCAGCATAACTTCAGAGACAGGTGCTGCAATGGACAGAATGTCAGAGATGTGCCTTTCTGTCTTTTGAGAGTCACCCTGTGTTACAGAATAAGTGCCTTGCTCAAGGGCATAACGGTAGTAGGTCCAGGTCTCCAGGTCGCAGTTGTAAATGAGAACTTGTTCAACTAGCCTACCTGATTAAATAAAGGTGAAATAAAATAAATAAATAAAAGTAGACACCAGCAGCTCTTCAGTAGCCAATTCAGTCCCAACCTTTTCATCTCCTCTATACCCTCCTGCAGGGCTACACACAGCCCCTATTATCCAATCATGTAGGCTGCTCTGACTGAGGAAGTCACTAACAGGGTGAGAAGACAGAAGGCTTGAGACCCACAAAACATCTTGTCATCCAATCTCTGTCTACAACATGTTGGCTACACTCTTATAAGAAATCGTTCTATACAGAACCAATAGGTTCTATGTAGAACCCCAATGAGACCTTGTTTCTGGATGATGGAACTGCAGAATAGAGCAGGCCTAGAGTAGAGGATTTGTATTTGTAGTACCGTGAACTGCCACAGAAGGACGCCCTCTGACAATTTAAACATGCCCTCCTGATTTGCATAGGCAAATAATGTTATATATATTTATTGAGCGGAAACATGCTATTTATAGCTCAACGGTGTCCAACAAAGTAGGATATTTCTCAATGAACTTAGTATTTAGAATCAAGTGGCGAAGCGGCGCAGCGGTCTAAGGCACTGCATCTCAGTGCTTGAGGCGTCACTACAGACACCCTGGTTTGAATCCAGGCTGTATCACAACCGGCCGTGATTGGGAGTCCCATGGGGCGGCGCACAATTGACCCAGCGTCGTCCGGGTTTAGCCGGTGTAGGCCATAATTGTAAATAAGAATGTGTTCTTCAACTGGCTTGCCTAGTTAAATAAAGGTTACATTTTCAAGAACATAAGTAGCTGTACTCTTATAGCCTAGAATTATATATCAAATCGTTTGTTTCTTTAGCGCCACATTTTGTTCACTATCATTATCATCCCAAAATGGTTACATTTTCTATCCTAGGCTCCTACTACATACCAGGCCTCTTTAATTAGTCTAGGAACGAAGCTATACAAAATATCTCCACTCAAGATTAGAATCGAATGAGAGAAGTGCCCCCACTTCATGGGGGTACAGTTTAATTAGGTGAAGGTTCTTTGTCGGAAATGTAAAATCTGATTAGCCTGGCTCGTTCTCGTTCACGAACAGACGGGGATTACCAAAGCCCCTCTTACTATTGTAAAGCATACGTCAGCAAAATAAAAAGACTATCCACCCATTTCTACAGCGGATAAATACAGCCCAGACATAGCCTACTACAACACCTCACCCAGGCTACACCAGACATATCCTAGTCCTAAATGTGAATACCGCAGGTAATTCCACGTATTGTTTACGATTCATCTCCGCTGCATGTGGAGTGTGAGTGTGGACACCTAGAAATATGTTGACAGAGTCACTGCTGCCACGACGCTGACACATTCCAGGAGAGGAGGACTGTCCGGGCTGCCTCTCTTCTGATAAGCATCCTATGGTATTCTGTACAAGTCAAGATGGCGGTGTCGGCAACGGAAAGGGACGCAATAGTGAGTATTACAATTTTCAGGAAAACAGCGGTTTGCTTGGAATTGGTTGTTTTCTGTGTCTGCACGTAAAACGGTTAAGCGTGTCATTTGTGGAGAGCTATAATTTATGTCATCGTGAAGTTTCTATGATTGTGGGGAGTAATATGGCAATAGGCTGTCAGTGTATTCCCAAAAACAGCCGGAGTCGACCTCTGATGTGGGCGCGGAACAAATTCACTATGATTCTGCATGATAAAATGTATCTGTGTGGTGCTCACCTTGTTACAGCAGCGGCGCATTACTTCTCGTTATCACTGTACAATGTGGGCTGTCTATGTGCGAGTTGTTGGTAATGACCGACCGTTCTCACAGGTCTTACGCGCTCTAGTCTACAACATGACAGATGTGTTGACAGCCATGGGTTTCCCCACCTTTTCATTGTTGAAGAGCGGCATGAGGACCATTCCGTCGGCTTTTTCAACCGCAGAGAAGACATCTAGAGCAATAAGCAGCCTTTTAAAACGCTAGGCTACTCCGCCCATTGAGTAGGCTACTTTCATTTAGGCTGTACCTGATCAATACGTTGTGTTTTTTTCTTCCCCTTTTGTCTCTGGTGGTTTTGAAGAATACTGAAGATGACCATCACAACGATTCGTTCGGGAACCCCGGGCTTATCTCGCCGGATAGGGAGGACATTGCACGGCTTCTGGTGGGACTATTCATCCTGAAACACCCACGTTAATCAATATATAGGCCTGTGTTAATAATCCGTTAAAAAAATAATTACCACATCTCCTACCCTGGAGGATGGGGGGGCTACAACCTTTTTCTTTGTCTACATTATGTGTTGTGATGATGATTTAAATGAGATTATTTAAAATAAAACGTTGTCTTTCATTCGTAGAAGGTGCCATTCACCGGCCGCATCAGAGGTGGTATGAGGCCTGGGAAAAAGGTCATTGTCATGGGCATTGTTGATCTGGAGCCAGACAGGTAGGCTAAGACTATAACCTCCACTCATTAGGTCTTAGCTCTGGTCCAGGGAGATATAACCTCCACTCATTAGGTCTTAGCTCTGGTCCAGGGAGATATAACCTCCACTCATTAGGTCTTAGCTCTGGTCCCGGAGATATAACCTCCACTCATTAGGTCTTAGCTCTGGTCCAGGGCGATATAACCTCCACTCATTAGGTCTTAGCTCTGGTCCAGGGCGATATAACCTCCACTCATTAGGTCTTAGCTCTGGTCCAGGGCGATATAACCTCCACTCATTAGGTCTTAGCTCTGGTCCAGGGCGATATAACCTCCACTTATTAGGTCTTAGCTCTGGTCCAGGGAGATATAACCTCCACTCATTAGGTCTTAGCTCTGGTCCAGGACGATATAACCTCCACTCATTAGGTCTTAGCTCTGGTCCAGGGAGATATAACCTCCACTCATTAGGTCTTAGCTCTGGTCCAGGGCGATATAACCTCCACTCATTAGGTCTTAGCTCTGGTCCAGGGCGATATAACCTCCACTCATTAGGTCTTAGCTCTGGTCCAGGGCGATATAACCTCCACTCATTAGGTCTTAGCTCAGGTCCAGTGCGATATAACCTCCACTCATTAGGTCTTAGCTCTGGTCCAGGGAGATATAACCTCCACTCATTAGGTCTTAGCTCTGGTCCATGTCGTTACGTGAGGCTTGCTGATGCTGAGCCTTCAACTTATTCTTGAAGAAGAGAAGGCGCCCTGGACTAGAGCTAACTAGGTCTATTTTTCAACTGCAACTTGGCTTATCTGATTGTCATTACCAACTTCTTATCTTTCATATAGTGCTTTTTCATTAGATTCTAAGTCCCATTCCATTTTAGGTGGAGTTCTGATTCTGTAAGACTGTAGCCTATAGAATGAATTGTTGTAGGCCTGTGTATCACATGTTTAATTGGTGAAATGCTGTGTTTTCCATGTTATGTCTGCTGAAGAATGTGATTCTAGCCTAATAAGGAGAGAAAACGTATTGTAAAAGACAGAATTGAACACAGGCTCAGAAAGGAAAAAGAATAGTTTATTATTAGCAGCATGGCAGAAGGCAACGAAACAGCCTGGGGAGGTGAAGAGGAGAAATGGAGAACTGTGTGGGTGTGTTGAGAAAGGATGGCTTTTCCATAATGCAAGGCAGGGTGATCACCTCCAGTCAGGCCAGGCTGAGGCAGAGCTGGGTTATCTCCCGAATAGCACCCTATTCCCTATGTAGGCCACTAGGGCTACATTGGCCCTCATCAAACGTAGTGTACTACAAAGGGGATAGTGTTCCAGTTGGGACACGGTGCATGTTGAGACATTTTAGGGTGTGTCCTTTATAGGCCTCAATAGAAACTAATGGTCAGTTTAAAAACACATTTAGTGACATCAGTTTTAAATGCCTGTTCTAAAGTTCATGGAGATGTCAACATGCTGCTCCTCCAGATGCAGAACATAATGACAGCAGTTATGTGGTGTTTCTCCTACAGACACCACGGCCCTATAGGCCCTCCTCTTTGTCCCCTACAGCACCACGTCCCTATAGGCCCTCCACTATGTCCCCTACAGCACCACATCCCTATAGGCCCTCCACTATGTCCCCTACAGCACCACGTCCCTATAGGCCCTCCACTATGTGCCCTACAGCACCACGTCCCTACAGGACCTCCACTATGTCCCCTACAGCACCACGTCCCTATAGGCCCTCCTCTTTGTCCCTATAGGCCCTCCACTATGTCCCCTACAGCACCACATCCCTACAGGACCTCCACTATGTACCCTACAGCACCACGTCCCTATAGGCCCTCCACTATGTCCCCTACAGCACCATGTCCCTACAGGCCCTCCACTATGTCCCCTACAGCACCACGTCCCTATAGGCCCTCCACTATGTCCCCTACAGGCTATCCTAGGGCTCCCACTAAGGGACAGGCTATCCTAGGGCTCCCACTAAGGGACAGGCTATCCTAGGGCTCCCACTAAAGGACAGGCTATCCTAGGGCTCCCACTAAAGGACAGGTTACCTAGGGCTCCCACTAAGGGACAGGTTATCCTAGGGCTCCCACTAAGGGACGGGTTACCTAGGGCTCCCACTAAGGGACAGGTTATCCTAGGGCTCCCACTAAAGGACAGGTTACCTAGGGCTCCCACTAAGGGACAGGTTACCTAGGGCTCCCATTAAGGGACAGGTTACCCAGGGCTCCCACTAAGGGACAGGTTAGCTAGGGCTCCCACTAAGGGACAGGTTACCTAGGGCTCCCACTAAGGGACAGGTTACCTAGGGCTCCCACTAAGGGACAGGTTACCTAGGGCTCCCACTAAGGGACAGGTTACCTAGGGCTCCCACTAAGGGACAGGTTACCTAGGGCTCCCACTAAGGGACAGGTTACCTAGGGCTCCCACTAAGGGACAGGTTACCTAGGGCTCCCACTAAGGGACAGGTTACCTAGGGCTCCCACTAAGGGACAGGTTACCTAGGGCTCCCACTAAAGCACAGGTTACATAGGGCTCCCACTAAGGGACAGGTTACCTAGGGCTCCCACTAAAGGACAGGTTACCTAGGGCTCCCACTAAGGGACAGGTTAACCTAGGGCTCCCACTAAGGGACAGGTTAACCTAGGGCTCTCACTAAGGGACAGGTTATCCTAGGGCTCCAGCTAAGGGACAGGTTACCTAGGGCTCCCACTAAGGGACAGGTTTACCTAGGGCTCCCACTAAAGGACAGGTTTACCTAGGGATCCCACTAAGGGACAGGTTACCTAGGGATCCCACTAAGGGACAGGTTACCTAGGGATCCCACTAAGGGACAGGTTACCTAGGGCAACCACTAAAGGACAGGTTATCCTAGGGCTCCCACTAAAGGACAGGTTATCCTAGGGCTCCCACTAAAGGACAGGTTTACCTAGGGCTCCCACTAAGGGACAGGTTTACCTAAGGATCCCACTAAGGGACAGGTTACCTAGGGCTCCCACTAAAGGACATGTTACCTAGGGCTCCCACTAAGGGACAGGTTAACCTAGGGCTCCCACTAAGGGACAGGTTATCCTAGGGCTCCCACTAAGGGACAGGTTATCCTAGGGCTCCCACTAAGGGACAGGTTACCTAGGGCTCCCACTAAGGGACAGGTTACCTAGGGCTCCCACTAAAGGACAGGTTACCTAGGGCTCCCACTAAGGGACAGGTTAACCTAGGGCTCCCACTAAGGGACAGGTTAACCTAGGGCTCCCACTAAGGGACAGGTTATCCTAGGGCTCCCACTAAGGGACAGGTTACCTAGGGCTCCCACTAAGGGACAGGTTACCTAGGGCTCCCACTAAGGGACAGGTTACCTAGGGCTCCCACTAAAGGACAGTTTACCTAGAGCTCCCACTAAGGGACAGGTTACCTAGGGCTCCCACTAAGGGACAGGTTACCTAGGGCTCCCACTAAGGGACAGGTTACCTAGGGCTCCCACTAAGGGACAGGTTACCTAGGGCTCCCACTAAGGGACAGGTTACCTAGGGCTCCCACTAAAGGACAGGTTACCTAGGGCTCCCACTAAGGGACAGGTTCCCTAGTGAACCCACTAAGGGACAGGTTAACTAGGGCTCCCACTAAAGGACAGGTTAACTAGGGCTCCCACTAAAGGACAGGTTAACTAGGGCTCCCACTAAAGGACAGGTTAACTAGGGCTCCCACTAAGGGACAGGTTACCTAGGGCTCCCACTAAGGGACAGGTTACATAGGGCTCCCACTAAGGGACAGGTTATCATAGGGCTCCCACTAAAGGACAGGCTATCCTAGGGCTCCCACTAAAGGACAGGTTATCCTAGGGCTCCCACTAAGGGACAGGTTACCTAGGGCTCCCACTAAAGGACAGGTTAACTAGGGCTCCCACTAAAGGACAGGTTAACTAGGGCTCCCACTAAAGGACAGGTTAACTAGGGCTCCCAGTAAAGGACAGGTTATCCTAGGGCTCCCACTAAAGGACAGGTTAACTAGGGCTCCCACTAAAGGACAGGTTAATTAGGGTAAAAAGGGATATTGTTAAACCAGCATAGAGACACCTATTTCTTTTTTCTTCTCTATGTTTCTTTCCGTCTCAGCTTTGACGTCAGCCTGACTTGCGGCCGCGGCACAGAGAAGGAGGAGCCACAGCCGGATGTGGCCCTGAAACTCAGCGCTCGATTCGCTGAGCGCCAGTTTCTGCGTAACTCCCGCGTCTCGGGAAAATGGAGCGAGGAGGAGAAGTCTATCGACTACTTCCCCTTCATCCCTGACCAGCCCTTTAGGGTACCTGTTACACATATCCTAACACCTAACCTGACCAGCCCTTCAGGGTACCTGTTACACTTATCCTAACACCTAACCTGACCAGCCCTGCAGGGTACCTGTTACACTGATCCTAACACCTAACCTGACCAGCCCTTCAGGGTACCTGTTACACTGATCCTAACACCTAACCTGACCAGCCCTTTAGGGTACCTGTTACACTGATCCTAACACCTAACCTGACCAGCCCTTCAGGGTACCTGTTACACTGATCCTAACACCTAACCTGACCAGCCCTTCAGGGTACCTGTTACACTGATCCTAACACCTAACCTGACCAGCCCTTTAGGGTACCTGTTACACTGATCCTAACACCTAACCTGACCAGCCCTTTAGGGTACCTGTTACACTGATCCTAACACCTAACCTGACCAGCTCTTCAGGGTACCTGTTACACTGATCCTAACACCTAACCTGACCAGCCCTTTAGGGTACCTGTTACACTGATCCTAACACCTAACCTGACCAGCCCTTCAGGGTACCTGTTACACTTATCCAAACACCTAACCTGACCAGCCCTTCAGGGTACCTGTTA